>NW_010299471.1:0-2336 GCF_000700745.2 Antrostomus carolinensis | reverse complement strand
CTTCCCTCCTTCCCTCCTTCCCTCCTTCTCCCAGAGGATCTAAGAGTGAGAGCCTGTCCTACACAGTGCTGTCTGAGTTGGGCCATGAAGTCCTTTGTGGTGATCTTGGACCTGGCAGCAGAACTAGATGGTGGTGGTAGCTTCAGATTTCCTTGCCCAGCTAAGGACTCTGGTGTGTAGTGATCACAAAAATGCAAAGATGCACGTTATGGGATCTTACTAAGCTATTTTTTTTTCTCTTTTTTCAGGCCAAAGAGGCTCCTAGGAAGAGCAAAACCTCAGAGAATGAGTCATCATTGAATGAAAACGAGGATCTGCCTGTTCAGAATGAGTATGAAGAAGACAGCTCAGATGAAGAGGTAGGACCCATTGCAATGGTTTTTTATATGTGGATATGAAATAGAGGTGCTGGATTTCCCTCTCCATGGTGGACTCTATGCAAACCCAAAGGGAAGGAATATGGTCAACAATGCTGTCTCCAAAAGGGAGTTGCCCAGACTGGTCTTTGCTGATGTGTAGAGGGACAGAGGTACCATGTCAGGGCTCTTCAGGAGACTCTTGGTGAGGGTACATTGCTTGGGTGCATCGCTTGGAGCATCCGAGGCAGCCAAAAGGAATGTCACATCCACCTTGGCAGGGACAATGCTTCCTACATGAGAAGAACTTCCCTTCCATCCTTATTAGATGTTGCACAAGTGATGTCTTTGCCCAGGCAGAGCTGGAGCTTTCAGCCTAGGGTCAGGTGAAGGTTTCTTCAGCCATTTAAAAGCTGATGGAACCTGACCTGTAGCTTCTGGAGTTACACTCACTGCTTGGGGATCTGCCCTGCTCTTGGGGGGGAACCTCTCTGAGTTTCACGTGTTGGAAAAGATTGGAAAATGCTTGTGTGGAAGATAATAGGATCTCAGCAGTTAAATACCCTGAGGGTTTGGTTGTTCCAGACAAACTTCATTGCTTTTCTTAATCGTCTGCTAAATCAATTAATGCAATTGGCGTCGATCAGCTGTTTGAGTAGAGCCTTGGGGTCAGGACAGAGGGATTGCCAGGGGCTGTGGGGGCGTTTGGATCTGGCCCTTATGACTGGGATTTAGGTTCACCTGAAAGGGTACTGGGTAACCTCATCATGACTTGGACAAATGTTTGGAGAAGCCTCTTGGGCGCCGGTTGGGTGGAATATTTTAGGCTGTCTGCTCCTGAACTGCTGAGAAGTAACAGAACACAGAAAACCCTACGTGACCGGGCAGGTGAAGAACCAGCTGGTCCCTGCTGTGCTCTGCAAGTGATGGGAATGATTTGCTGTGACAACTCACTCACGTGTGGTGCTGATGTGGGCACGGGGGGAACATGGGGAGTCACGGCAAAGTAACCCCCTGGACTTGGGACAGGAGTTTTCTGAGCGGGGACGGGAGCATCTTAAGCTGCAGACCCAGCTTTGAGAGAGCTCTTTGGCATCCCTGACATTTCAGAGGGTTTAGGCTTTCCTGGGCTTTGTGGGATGAGTCTGTTCCTGTTTTGATCCCGATGGAGGGGAGGGGGAGGGTTGAGTCCCTGCTGGCCTTTCTGGTCCAGCAAGAACCCAAAAGGTTGGATGTTAGAGGCCCACCTGGGCTAACGCTGAAGCTGCCGGCAGTCCCTGCCCCCAGATCTGGAATAGAGATTTAGAGAGAGGGGAAATATATGACTATAGAAAACATACACTTGTGTAATGTCTCCAGCATAACCCAGGAAAAAAAAAACCCAAGCCCTTTCATGCAGGAATTCAAGGTCTCTCTCTCCCCAGCTGGTCCTGCTTCAGGGCCCCGGTGGGGGGAGCGCTGATTCAGAACCTGTTGACATCAGAGCAGCTTCCAGTGGCTTTGTTCCTTGTTCCCCATTCCCAGCCCCCCCTTCCCCACTCTCTGTAATTGTATTTATCTCTCTTCCATAAGAACCCTGATGCTTCTGCTTCCTGCGGCGGGGATGCTCACACTGGGTGCTTTGTGTTCGCCTCCGCGAGGAGCATCGCCCGGCCAGCGCCTCTTGCTTTGTGTCTCGGTGGCCCCAGAAGTGCTGGGAGGGGAGGGCAGCATCCCCCATACAGGCAGGGGCAGCTCTGACAGGAGCTGGGCCAGGAAAACACTTTTAGGCTCCGAATATGATCTGGTTTTTATTTTTCATTGTCTTTTAGGGGTTTTTTTTTTTGTTTTGAGACCTAACTGGCGTTGTAGCCTCACCCCAATTAATGTGTAGCCTCCTCCCAATTAAAGCTTTCATGTCATGTGATGCTTTAGTGTGTTGCTCTTTAGGAGAGCACTGAAGACATCTCCTTGGGTTCCTCTGGGTTATCAGAGCTGGTT
>NW_010299470.1:13924-23008 GCF_000700745.2 Antrostomus carolinensis | reverse complement strand
AAACCGCCCTGATTTCCTCTGGTTCTACCCAAGTCCGGCTGTTGACAGTCAGACCCAGAAACCGTATTTACAACAGCTCTGACTTCAAATCAGGTTTTTATATCGTACATGAATCCTGGAAGTGCCACTGGTGACACAGACTGACCCATACCGGCAGGGAAAGCGGCAGACTGACACCGGGACCGGACCGCAGCCGGCAGCCGGGCTGAGCGCGGGGAGACGTGGCCCCTGTCACACCGAGCAGCACCTCCGGGTTAAGAAAGGACTCAAAACAAGCAGATCTAAAAACAGAGGTGGGGAGGAGGCTAAGTACAGCTGCGGTAAGAGCCGCTACATCTGCTATGCAAATCATTTCCAATAATCTCTACAAATCTGAAGGAAATGAAGGAAGCTTTCTGAAGGTCACGTAACCTTAGTTTCGATATTTCATCCACACAGCCCTACTACTTGTGAGACCACAGAGTTCCTACTCCAAAGCTGTGAAGACAGTGGACTGTAGTAAACTCCTTCCCACCACCCCACCCACACTGGTGACTCTGAAGACGACACAAGTTTTCACACTTCTGCGCCCAGACTGTTACATCTACAGGACCACCGCTGCTCAGAACTGTCATCCTCTAAACACACATTGGTTGTTTGGCAACTAATGCCAAAAACAACAAGCATCAAAAAAAGAGATTCACAACCCCTGAACCTCTTTTTCAAAAGTTTAAGGGAGAAGTTAAATGCAAGAGCTTAAACTAGTTTAAGACTGTCAAATGCAAGTGTCACCAACAGCATGACACGAATTCCCAGAAAAAGCTTACTCGGAGTCTGCCTCCTCTTACCACAGATCCCTTCTCTACACCATCAAGTTGAGCTCTGGTTTTCTGAGCACAGGACATAAAGAAATACTTTTAGACACAGAGTTTTTACCCTTTTAGGTGAACATCTACTCAGTACGTACTGCCGTACCCAGCAAGGGGCACTAATTTCAATAATGCTCACCCTAAAATATTTGTATAAAATACTTTGATTTTGACTGTCAGCATCCCCTCTGTACCACAGTGTTGCAAAACTGAACCAAATTATCTGAGAAATGTCACAATAAAAGTAGAGATAATTTTTAATTCAGATAGCAAGTAGGCAATAGGAAACTGTCACAAAAAAAAAATACAAAAAGCAGGAGAGCGTTTTTACAGGCGTTTAATTTTGATCAGCTGTTCCCAGATTCCCACTACCATTTACAATACAAGTAATCATACTCCTGTAACCATGTCAGATGACCCAAGTCTGAAGAAAACAAACAAGCAAACAGAAAAAAACAAAAACCCAAACCATCTACATATTTCCTGAAGAGGGGCAAGTATCAATCCATGCCAGTAAACTGAATGAGCAGGTACGGTGGGAGAAAAGGAACAATGTCTCTTCCCTTGCACTCCCTCCACACGACCCGTGCAGTCTGAAGTACAGTTTAAAGGAACATCCCTTTTCCAGTCTTTTGTAACCACCACCGTTCAGAAATGCAGAAGCTCCAGTTGTCAAGACTCCCCAGAGCTTACACTTTACAATGTTATAAGACTGCAACATGTGGCAATACAATTTTAACTGGTAGCATAAAGCACTTCAAATATTACCAAATAACTAACAATTCTACAACTTCTTTCACATTCAGTTTTATAAATCTTGCACAGATTGCACTGTGGTGGCAAGCTAGACGAATTTAAGAGTTAACTACAAGAAGTAAATACATTTTATCTGAATACATAACTGACACCAGTATCTAGATGCATGGATTGAATCACTTCAATGCCTTCAAAGCGCCACAGCACTTATTTGAATAAAAGTTCCCCACAGCTACTATAACCGCCACAGCATACATATTTTCAGGCAAGATTTTATCAGCAAATACAGCAACACAAAAAACTCAAGCGCACTGGAGGATGACTTAATACTTGCTGTGGGGGCCATAACTTTTAGTTTTCTTGATGTTTACAAATTTGGTCTCTGCTTTAAACATGCAAACACTGTATTTCTTTTACATTTAATAGATAATTGAGTTGGAAAGGATCTGTTGCTATATCTGATCTATTTTATCATTGCAGTGTACAATTCACAGATTTATGACAACATTAATCTTCCTGAAATACTCCTAACAATGCCAATTCCACAAACTGACTAAAAAGTTCCACTGGGTAACTGTCAGTAGCATTAAAGGGATTTCAGCTATTGAGCTTCCACTTCCCTACTTTTAGATTTTTCATACATGGTACTTGCTTGAACTATTAAAAATAGCTCTCCATGAGCCTCCTGTTTCTTCTGTTCCAGTAATGGCCCTAACTCACCTTTGTGGATAGAACACAAGTTGAGAAACATTGAATACATCTCTTTTTTAAACACTACAGTGCTACAAAATTGAAATTAACAATTACTTGCAGATGTAGAAGTGGACAGACATTTTAAATTCAGCTTCACTTTCCAGCATATTTCTAATACTTCCTCAGGGCAATTCCAGGTACCGCTCTGACTGAGAACAATGTCCTTTGGGTGGCTTTTCCCATATCACCATCACAATTAATCCCAGTAGTCCTCAAAAGAGAAAAGGTCATAAGTATACAGAAGCCAACCACATCATGTGCTGTTTCTGGCTCCTCTCAGGGATTTGAAAACACAAAAGTGAGTGATGGTCTAGAGGCTGTTAATGATCCCAGCAGCATTTAGTATCACCAGGTTTGTGTTTCACTACTAGCTTACCATTTGAAGCTGAATATCTCGATACTAGCACAGACAGCTGCTGCTATCTTCAAAAGTCTTTCTAGAATAATGCCATTCTTAAATTTCTCAAGGTTTTCTACTTGCCATTGGGCTTCTCTCATATAAAACAGTAAATTCTTATTTGTGTTCGCCTTTTAACCTGTCAGTTGTTTTTAAGCTTCTCTTTCTAGCTGCAGAAGACAGTTTTAAAACTGCAAAACCCTAGAGCATTCATTAAAAGAGGCAAATAATTATGGAATTTCAAGATTATCTCCTGGGGGTTTTTATTATTTTTTAAGCCTTTTCATTTCAGAAGTTAATCAAGATTTTTTGAACAGTTCAGTTGACAATTACGCAACACTGTAATTATGTACCTATTTAGCCTGTGAAACCACACGTTCACATCTTTGTTCTCTTTCACTCTTACCCTTCCCTTTTTTTTTTCTTGCTACACCCTTTTTGCATCATCATCATCATTTAAGGATAATTTTTTCAGAGCTAGGAGTGACTGGTAACCTGAGTTTACATAGCATCTAGCACAAACAGGATAAAATAATAAACACTGGGCAGTACAGTGCAGGTAGGTAAGAGCAGAGGTGACTGGGAAGTACTGGAGTGGCAGTGTACACAAGCTCTGAAGAAATCTGTCAATCATCTAGAGACAACTCCTCTACCAAATTAACCAAAGATGATGACTTCATAAACTCTAAACAAATCATTAATTCTTTGTAAGGTGGATAAGTATGATTATAAAAAGCTTCTAAACATTAATAGCACAAAAGAGAAAATCCAGAGAGGAAAAACTTCTCTGACATATGAGCAAGGAAGTGAAAGGAAACAAAATGACAGTTCAGCATAAAGATCACACAGTTAAAATTTCCATTTCAAGAGGAAAGCTAAGGTGGCTCTTATAACCAATAAGCATCTTTATTTTTAAATATAAATTACTAACCTTACAACTATTTTTAAAGACAAACTCCAGTGCTAAACTGCACTCTTTTTAAAGCTGGAAACTCTTCACAAGTTCTATTTAAGAACAAACCGAACTCTCACATTTCATTTACACAGATCAAGACATGGTATTCTCCTTGAGCTCTGCTCTTGCAAAAGATCTTGTTCTTGGTCATCTCTGCAAAATCATATTTCATGCTTAAAAAAAAGGGGAGATTGAGGTGACCTTAGCTTGTCCCTTACCTACCTTTACATTTCGTTTGTACTGCAATGGATAGTTACCTGCATAGACACCAATCAACTTCAAGCAGCTGCTACTACCTCACATTGTGGTGTATCAATGAGGGTGGTGAGACACTGGAACAGGTTGCCCAGAGAAGCTGTGGATGCCCCCTCCCTGGAAATGTTCAAGGCCAGGCTGGATGAGGCTTTGAGCAACCTGGTCTAGTGGAAGGTGTCCCTGCTCATGGCAGGGGAGTTGGAACTAGATGATTTTTGAGGGCCCTTCCAACCCAAACCATTCTATGATTCCATGAATGAAGCTTTGAGCATCGGGCTCCTTCATGAACTCTACAGCAAAGACCAAAAAGAATGACAGAAGCTGCAAAGGGAACAACTCCTCTTCATTTTCTCAGCCAACTTGGATATATTTCAGGAAGCAGGGCAGTGTACATTCCTTTTTTTCTACTAACAAAGCCAGGAATAGGAAGTAGCTTGCCCACTGCAGATGCTACACAGTCTATTTTACATGCAGAACTACATCAGATAAGCCAAATCCTTGACAGAGCCATCTAGGGGAAAGGGACACTTCGCTATCAGCTATTTTTCTTCCTCTTAGTTTTGGGTAGCTGGGGCTGGTTATCATTTCCTCCTTCCACACTGTTTTTTTGGAAAAACTTATTTAAGCAGCCAGGCCTAATTTAATTTAAGAGCTGGCCAAGAGAAACTAGATAAGCCTGATACAAAGGGGTCTCCCCACTTATCCTTGGACAAAGATTTGTTGCCTTAGCATAAGCATAGATTAGAAGAAAGAAAGTAATAAAGTTTTCCATTTATAGTTTATGATTAGGATTGGGAAATCACTAACACCTCAGGCTAACATACCTACAGGCATGACCTCATCTGTGTTACCTTTCAGCATTAGGGAAGCAGCAGAAGCTGCACCAGCCACTGACACTCATTTTTGCCTCCTACTCTGTCCTCTCAAGTTTCACCAAAACTCTTCCCTGTGGTCTTATAGCCCAAACTGAACCAAGGAATGGACCCAGCAAGAAGGTGGGGGGGGAGGGGGGGGACGTGGGAAAGGGGGGTGCAGAAATCAAAAAATCCCACACAACAAAAAGACACCATCTTTCACTGGGTAAGTTCCCTGACCCACCTCACCACACCAGGCCACACACAGAACAAAAATTCCACTTCTGGTGGCACAAGTAAAGGAGTAGGGTAAAGGCAGAAAGAAGCAGCTGAGAAAACTCCAGCTCATACTGACATTGCAAGAGATGTATGTGAAACCACAGTCTAAATCATACTTAAGTATGCATTGAGTTCCCCCACTGGCCACAGCACATGGTAAAATACTCTTGCAAACATTTAACCCATCTTAGGAATTACTTTAATAGGTATTTACTTGTTTAAAATGTAAATTTCAAAGTAAAACTGGCTAAACCAAAAATACAACAGCTTCCAAAGACAGTAGGTAAAAAAGACACACACCAGTAACATTTGCTCTCTCCCCACTGTACTTTCAAATCGTGAAAAGCCCAGAACCTACATGTCAGTTAAGTTGCTGATGTGACAGGAAAAAAATCAGTCCCTGAACTTTTTTTATTCTCACCACTACTTTAGCTAAGGAGCCACCACCACATAAACACTCACAAAACAGTCTGAAACTTTCACAAGCACCCTGAATACACAGACTGTAGCTCATTCAATTTCAAGTGAAAGACACTAAGTTTTGTTATGACATGGTACAGAGCATGTATTGCTAGCTACTCTTTCAGAACAATTTTGCAAACCTCTAGTAAGGGCTAAACCTGCTTTCTTGAAACGTCAAGCCCCTATAAGAACAGGCATGAAGCCTGCTTACACAGCATGCTGGAGTTTAGTATGGTATCCTCTAGCCCTTGCAGAGAGCTGTTCTAATTCAAACTACAAACTTTTGGGTATTTTCTTCCTACAACATAGCATTCATAATAAAATGCAATAACCTGTAAGGAAGCACCATCAGCTAATTAGAACTGCAACTCTAGCGACTTGAAGGAGTGTTATCACAGGGTTCATCCAAAATGTAGAACTACAATGGCAGTATATCAGGATGTTCCAGCAGTACAGTCCTTACAATTGTGTATCAGACAACAGAAGTCGTCATACAAAGAAGGAACTTCAGATACTTAAAATAAACATAGCTTATAAGCTACTGGACAATTATCTGTTCAAAACAGACTCTTTTGAGTAATCGCCCCTTCTTATTGACATTTTAATGGATCAGAAAAAAATTGGTAACATTCCTGCCTAGCACCAACACAGAAAAAGCCAGTTGTTAAAACTATGGTATTGCTAAGACAAAACAAAATAAAATGAACAAACAGGATTGCCAAGTGCATTGAAACAATGTCATGTAACTGCTGTAGGGCAAAATTAAGAGGCACTAGTGACTCAAAGCTAACCCAACAAATGCCCAAAGAAGCGGGTAATATCATATTTACTAACGAAGAAAAGCTACCATTACAGCAAAAAAAAAAAAAAAATTGAGACACTAGTAAAATGCTTAACCTGCAGGATGTTCAAACATCATTGCAACAACAATGCCTACAGCAGTAATGTTCACAGTTAGTAACAAACACTCGAGGCTCTAATTCTGTATATAGAATGCTGGGGGGGTAAGGTGTTCACTTGTATCTTGAAGCATTAAAACATTTTTGTCCCCAAGTTAAGGATAGGATGTAAAAAACAGGAAGGACTGTCCTAGCTAACAACAACAGTACTGAGGTCCCAGGGAGTTTGATCCAGACTGCCTCTGTAAAGGGGCAATCCCTCTGAGAAGATGAGGGTGAAGGTCAAAGCAGATTAGCAGCCACCTAACCTCTTAGTAGTGCCCTGGAAACTTCCTAACACACAAAAAGACAAAAACTGGCTTTGCAAAATTGAGATGTAGAAACCAGCCCAGCCTAGCCTATCTTCTCCAAAGATCCTTAGGGGACAATATGGTCCCCCAGGGAGTCCCCGTTTCCTCAGAATGGCCAACTTTGTTGGAGAAGTCTCCTAAGTTTTAATACGAAGAACTTCGTAACAACGAAATACAAGCAACATTTGCACAGACTTTCCTTCTCATTGCTCCTGAACTACCATTCTTCTCAAGGTCTAAATCATAAGCAAAATTCTCAACTTCAAACCCTTTTATTCCATTGCTGTTACTTCAGGGAATGCAACTTTAAAAAAATTATCTTCACAAAGAGTAGCCTTTCAAGTATTTTAATTAGGTGGTGGTGGTTATCTCAGATTTTATCTGAAAAATTGATACCATACTCAGCCATCATGCAAGGGTATAAATTATAGCATGTAAACCGAATATATGCCAAAACTCCTACTGAGAATTCACTCCATGTCTCATGTTCCAAGGAAGCTGGCTTTTGATGGAAACAACAACTTCAGTAATTACTGTAGAAGGTAAAGACGTTAATGGTTTACAGGTGAAACCAAAGTATTTAACTAACTGCTGTCCACAGATTTGGTTGCAACAACATCTACTTCTGAGCTAGAAGATACTTCTTAGATCATCTCCATTCAGGATGGTGCTGGCCAGAAGAGTGTCATTCCCTTTCTGTCGAGTGAAATGGGCTAGGTAGAATCTACTGATGTACTCACAAGCCAGTTTCTCCTGTTGCTTCACTAAGCCTGCACAGAATGAGAAAACTCAGAAGGAAATACGGTTTCATTGTAGTTGCCTCGTGAGATATGGTCTAATCTCTGCACAAGATAATAACTTCTTAACCTAATGACACTGAAGACCAGGTCTCTGCTCTAGCAAAATAGAAGCACATCTGCTCACTAAAGCCTGAACCTCAAAGAGCTCTACTTTGTTAAAAAAATTTAGGAAAGCTAAGAGTCTAGCCCAACCTGGCACCCTTTAATTACTGAGAAAAGGTTCTGAAGCACCAAGAGCCAGAGCCAACAGACTCTGGTCTGCCTGCTTACATCCTTGCCTGCTTAAGTCCTCAGCTGATGAGAGCTCTTCCATCACCACCATGTTGACAAAACAGACCAGAAAGCTGAATAAAATGTGCAGAACTTCTAAAGGTTCCAAACACACCAATGTCAGCTCAGTCATACTGCCCACAGTGATAGTGAACTGTAGAGGCTGAGGACTCAAAACAGAAGGAGTCAAGATGAGCTTAACTAGTTGGAAATTTCCCTGTCAGGGAAAACCAACAAAACTCAAACCAAAACAAAAACCCTACCCACATATTTGCACCAACAGCCCTGTCAAACCAAGCTGCTTAGACCCAAATAATTTTGCCTTTGGACTGAGATAATTCATTTGCCTCATTTGGTTAGGTATTTAAATTCAAACCCATCAACATGCTCTTCAGTCCCTAAATTCCATTACTTCGTCACTTCACTGTGGACTTCTAAAACTCTGAATTCTCCCTAATTAAGTCTTACTTGAAACAACCTAATTTACTCTAGCTCCCTTGTACTCCGACAGACATTTTCTTAACCAATTTTCAATGACTGGATTAAAATAATTTTCAAAAATATGCAAAGCAAAATTTTAGTGGAAATGGGATTGGTGAAATGAATATTTTGCTAAACATGTTCATGGCATGAAGGATGCATGAATGACCAAAGCTCACTTTTCATTAATGCAATAATTATGAGTCTTCCAGCTGTACTTGAGATACTTTTCTGTGTTTGACATGATTCTGAACGTTCTGCATGTTTACCTACTCACACATCTTCAATGATCCATTACACAACATACAAACTTATCTTTAGTTACCATGAAATCTTCTGAATTACATTCAAGGTCAATTCCATGTCTTTTTCTATAACTTAAATCTTTTTTTAACACTCTCTTAAAGGCAACAGAAGTACTTCTGCAATGTATTCTAACCAAAACACTTTGTCAGCCATATAATCTCTCACATAATCTTTTCCTGTATGTTTATCTCCATCTGCTGCAAGACATCCTCAAGAATATCTAGACAGGCTACAGCTTCACAGACTCCAAGTCAGCTTAGGTCCACCTAAATAAATACACCCAACAAGACGCAAGCATTTGACAATAAGGTTGTGGCTCTGACTTCATTCTTACACATCCAGAGGTAATGGCTGAAAATGCTTGAGGGTTTCCACCAGGCCTTGAAAGACATAAGCAGATCTTCACTGCTGGGAGCGGGG
>NW_010299470.1:0-13878 GCF_000700745.2 Antrostomus carolinensis | reverse complement strand
AAAGAGTAGGATATTTTGGCTTAATTCCACCAAAGGAGGACCATTCTGGAACATGAAAATTTGCAAAGGAAACAATAAATTAGAATTCCAGGGTCAAGCACATAAAGTGAAGTTAAAAGTCAAAGACTCATTACTTACTTGTTTCCAGAACGTTTACTTGCTTCCTTATTTTTGCTTTATTTGAGACGAATTACCTGCAAACATCTATGAAGCAGTTTTCTATTGCAGGCAGAACAGAAGATACAATAACCAAAATTTATCCAAGAGATACCCTCAGTTTCTCTTTACCCATGCTTTGCTCCATTCAAGATAACCTGGGAGAACTGGAAAAAGGGAGGAAGAGAAGCAATCCAAGTAAACCTTACATCAGTACTCTCACGCCCCAAAAGACCTATCTGTCAGAACCAAAGCACCAGCAAGTCACCTGCAACCAGTAATGCAAACAAATCACAGAAACTACTATAACAAACTGACACTGGTTAGCAATCTATATGCTAACAAAGAAGAAAATACACAATTCATTAATAAATTCTGTAGCTCCTCCCAATTAAAAGCGGCACCAATTTCAATCCTCATCCACTAACAGACTGGTATTAATGCTAGTGTTACAAGTTCAAGCTTGAAAACTAATCCCTCTTAGAGTTAAGAATGAAATTGTTCCCATTACACCAGCAGGGCAAATGAGGAGTTGTGACTGCTTTTTAAGCAAGCGTTCCTATTTCTTTGCTGTTTGGGGTTCAGGGTTGTCTGAAACTCAGAAACCAGAAAAAAGTTAAATTGTTCTATTTTGATTGCTTGTTGAAAAATAATTAGAAGCTTCAAAATGCTTAAATTCTTCACTTACCCTAGGAAAAAAATAGCAATACAACAACAAAAAAGCCCAACCTCACAAACAAGTGCAAATGCTCATTCATTAACAAGATTGTAAGGATATTCATAAACAAGTAATCTGTACTGCACTTTCAGAGAGAATCACTATTAACTACTCTGAACTTCCACACTGAAAAAAAAGCAAATTATTTCCACTGAGTCCTACTCCAAGAACTAGTTTGAAGAAAGTGAGTGGGACTTGTACTACTAAACAGAGGAGGTTTTTTAAACCTTCAACACATGACCACTGTTTACCACTATCGCCATGGTATCTGCACCCTGGATTAAGAATACAGCTATCCATTTTACATTGCTTTCTTCCAGCTCCAAGCAAAAGCTGAGTAAATCTGAGGAGTAAAGGGACTGAAGATGTGGGGGTTGGTTTGCTTTTTAAACCCTCCTCCTCCACTAACCAAAATGATGCACACTGTGCCTGAAATAAAGACCCAAGATGTTTCTGAAATGTACAGTGGGACTGAGTGCAAGATTTCTGAGCCCCAGCAGTAGTTTGCTATAAGCTAAACTGCACCTGTACAATATCACGGGGCCTACTGAACAAGACCCAACCCTAATGTGCCAGTGCATCCCACAGGCAGCAGAAAGGCAGCTACCACAGGTTCAAATCCCCTGTCTTGGTCAGAACTTCTTTGTGTGAAGCCTCTTGCACCCAAAATAAATCAAGTTCTGATGCATTACTTGCCATGCAAGCCTCTGGTCACTGAGGTTCAGCTGTGCATTAATACAAGCTGTGTATGAACTGCTGCACAGAAAACATAACATTATCTTCCATAAATAAATATAAAATAAACTTTGTTTATGTGACCAGGTATTTCTGTTGTGCTGTGGGCCAACCAAACGGAAAGCAGCTTAGTGAAAAAGAACATGTGGGTTTTTGTGGACACCCAATTTCAAAAGGAGCCCTTGCTGCCAAGACAATTAGTGGCATCCTCTGGGCTGCAGAGGAGAGTTGCCAGCAGGTCAATGGAAGTGATCCTCCCCCTCTGCTCAGCACTGCTGAGGCCACACCTGAGTCCTGTGTCCAGTGCTGGACTCATCATTACAAGTCAGACATGGACATACTGGAGAGAGTCCAGTAAAGGGCCACAAAGGTGATGCAGGGACTGGAGCACCTCACATAGGAGCAAAGGCTGAATGAGCTGGGACTGTTTAGCTTGGAGAAGGCTCAGAGGGATCTCAGCAATTTGAACAAATAATGGAAGGGAGAGTGTGAAGAAGATTGAGTGAAGCTCGTAACACTGGTGGCCTGCGATAGGACAAAGTAATACACAGGAGGTTCCTCGTGAACATAAGGAAACACTTTTTTACTGTGAGAGCGACTTACCGTTACCAGTCTTCCAGGCCATGGCTTTAAACTACACAGAACTCTTGGGAAGGATTTAGATAAAATAGTTGATTCCTGAAGAGCTTGCATGTACTACCCTATTAGTCTGCTAAGCATGCACATCAATATTCTAAGCATGCACATCAATACTCTTCAGCCTTGACTGACAGGTAAAAATCCCAGAGACAGAACTAGTTTTCTCCCTGGATTAATTCTGCCAAAAACACAGACTGAAGAGTTGCAGTTCTCAGATAGTCACTTAAAACAAAACAAAAACCAGCACCATAACCCAAAGAGACAACAGACCTAAGCTATACCGATAACTGTCCAAAAATTTCTAAAGCTTAAATTCAGCTGCCAGCAAACACAATCAAAAGTGGTTAACGCCTACTGAAAGATCTGAAAAGCTCAGAAGAAAAGAGGCAGTGTTGTTTCTGTTCAACAATCTCTTGTTAAAGCTCATTCTTCAAGCAGCAGTTATTTTTTGAAAGAAACCAGTGAGGACCTGGGTTTGGTTTCGATTTTTTTTTTGTTTACAGGATTTTCGGTTTTTGTTGGTTTGGGTTTTTTCCCCCCCAACATTTTAGTGCCAACAAGTACAAACATGTGTCAAGTGATTAGCTGCCTAACTACTGTTGAACTATACACTTGTCCACAGACTTAGGTATAAAGCTCTTTACAAATCTGACTCCAACCATTTCCGTTTCCACTGAAAATTAAGTTTAAGTTCTGCAATCACTTAACCAGCTTTCAGCAGGTTGCACATCAGCAGTATATGCCTCATAGCACATGTAATTCATGTGAACTCAATTTAAGGCCCATCAACACTGCAAGAGTGTATGTTCTTCAGCTGCAGATGTAGCCAAAGCTATGCTAGCACCAGTAATGTCCATTGACATACAGACACGTGTCACAGTGTAACTCCAGCTGATCTTTCTACAGAGGCAACCAAGTTCTAAAACAACCAAAGTAAATCATGACTTTCAGTTAGCCTTATTGCACACAGTTCTTTACAGATGAACTATGTTTCAAAAACTGCAGATGTCCCTTGAAAAATGTTTAAGATTTTTCATACAAAGTTTCAAAAATGCAATCCATAATAAATACGGTAAGAAAAATAACTGATCTAAGTATCAAACTAAAAAAGAATTCAACCGAGCTTTCAAATTACATAGGAAAAAACTATAGCAATGAGGGTCATGGACAAGAGACTCATCCTACTATTAAATTGCAACAGATGAAGAACAAAGTACAAAACAAACATTTGGAAAGGGGGCCAGAAGAGCAGGAAAGGGAACATGTTGATAACAATATCTAGCCAAAAGCAAACCAAAATGACTTCTTGAGCTCCAGTAATTCTGCTCTCCATAAACCAGGAAGTGCCTTCAGTAGCTGACAAAGAGCTTGCCACAAGCAAGATTAAAATAACAGAAAAAAAGGTGTCAAGTCTACAGTAGAGATAGGTCATTTTGGCTTGCTGGGGCGAAGAGAGTGATTGCTATCCATGATCTTTCTATGTCAGAGTCCACTCAGCTTTATCTCTAATACAGAGGAACATTTTGCATAGTACAATATATCACGTTGAGCACATTGTGTTTTGATAACCCTATACACAAGCCACTGAAATGCTCTAACTCACAATTTTCAAATATGCATTATGCCCTTTAAGAAAAGAATCCTAAAATATGACAGTTTCTTCCTCTTTGCAGGCAATATAGCTGAATAATTGCAAAGCAAAGCAATTTAAAAACAGTGCAGAGTTTAGAAAAAAGGTGACTGTAAGCAATTTTTAATTATTTTCTATTGTGCAATGAACACGTTGCATCTTACCCTCTGTACAAGCAGTCTAAACCCTCAAGACTGCTGTAACTAAGCTCAATGCCCACCACATGCAAGACACAGAACTTAGAACCACCATATTCTTCAGGTTTTATGACTGGCACAGAACTGAACAAGATAGAAAATGTCCTTCAACCAATATAGTATAATAGCTTATTCTAATTCTTATTCTAATTAGAGAATTCAAATATTTTTCATTTTCAGTATCAGTTAAAGCTCTCAACAAAATGTTACACATTGAAATGTTAATTTTGTATGAGATCACATAACTCAGCTAGGTTTAAACCTCATTTCTCCAAGAAGCCTCACAAAGCGTTCAATAGCACATATTTTAAAAGAAGTAGCATGTTGTATTAGAAATGCTCTACATATTGGAGAAGGAAGTAGTTTCTGTTGTTGGCTTTGGACTGGTAGATTCGTAACATTTTATGAACCAAACTACAAAAACATCTGTTTGCAAATTATCAAGGTCATAAAAAAAATTCCTTTTTTGTTTTGCCCTTCAAGGTAAAACAATTTACTCTCAGTAAATGAACAAGCTGAATTGTGCAATGCTACCTTACTCCATCTGTGCAAGAGCTTTCTATATGTCATTTAGCCTGTACAGTGCAGTTAGTTGCACTGCTTTCTTGTTATCATGCTGTTGCACTCAAGTTCCTCTTCTTTGTGCCTGAAGAACTTGGTTTGGTTTCTGCCAGCACAGTCCTCCCCCAGTCACAAATGCTAGCAGTGGCTACCCTTCAAAGCAGAACATGCATTTTTCCTTAATAAAGTTCTCTCTGAACGTGGCTGCCAAGTTACAGGGTTAAACAGCAGAACAAGCAAACAACTCAAGACTTAAAAGCAGTCACAAAGCTAGATCAAGGGTTTGTGGTAATGGTTTAGATATAAAGAAAAAAAATAAGGGGAGGGAGATGAGTAACATTCCTTTAAGGTTATCTAAGTAGTAACACGCATACAAAATAAGAGGTACTATGGCTGAGGAAGGAGCATTACAAAAGCAAGCACATCAACTGGTTTACAAACATCAGGAGCTGCTCATTTTGAATGAGTATTTCCATAACACTCCCACATAATGCTGAACTCAGGAAAACCCAAGAGCTCCAAGACCTACAGGGTTTATTTATTTAATCTAGTTTAACCCCAGTGACCCCCCCATTCCTCACCACAAGAGAAATCACACCACTTGTGCAAGTATTCCTTCCCTCTATTTTAGCAGAATTATGCTCTGTTCACTACAGCATTTTTTACAATCCAAGAAGCAGAATACAAAAGCATACAGTTTTATTTGCTAAATATTAACATCCTTAAAGACAATAAGATAAAAATAAATCCTTGCACTTCAGTAACACCATACTTGGGGGAATTAAGTTTCCAGATATGTTTCTGATTACACAAGTGTAAAGGCACTGCCTTTACACTTGTGCTTCTGGAGAAGCAAATCTTTCCCCCTCTACTAAAGGCCTTTGTTCTACCCAGAGGCCAGCCCACCTTAGCCCTGAAAGCCTGAGCTTTTGTCAGCTGTTCACACAACAAACAGCTGTGGATGTATGGAAAACCCATTACCACTGGCAGAAAATAAAAGCTGGCAAGTAGTTTTTGTGTTTACAATGGAAGAAAGTCTCCAAAACACATAAGCATTTCCGATATATTTTTTTCCCCACTCCTTCTCACACCTATTCTGTGTGAGTCTTCAAAACAGTCTGTGTAAACAGCATGATAAACATAATTAACCTTAGAGAACCAAAAAAAGGCTATCCCCCTGCTAAGTGCTAATATGAAATGCAAGAATATTAGCAAGAGGAGCAGAGTCACCATCAGCACATAGGGTTAATTAAGGTTTTCCTACAGGGCCTGTTCCTGCTTTAAGTGAAAGGCTAGGTGGGATGATACAAATCTAACCCGGTAGATGTGTATCAACTCTGAATGCTGTCAAGAGAAGAAAAAAGTTATTCAACCTTTCCAGGCATGCTCAAGAATTTCATAACTTTCAGTGAACTGGTAAAAAGCCACAGATTCTCTTCACCTGCTATCTCAAAAATAACCTACCAATTATGGTACAGTTCCCAGTTTTATATTTTATTTCAGGTATAAACTTCAAATGACGACCAAGATACAGCACACATACTTTAACTTGTCTTCTGAGGAAATACATTTTTTCCTAAGTGGTCAGGTTGAGTGAAGCTAATACAGCTTTCAGCTGAGGTTTCTCCTTTGTGTTGTTCACTGTCTCTATATGCATCAAATTAAAGCAAGCTTAATCAACGATGTGCCAAATTGTATTCAGAATAACCAGTATGTAAAATAATTTTAATACAGTTTGCAATCATCAGGACTGTACTTCCAAGTTTTTAGCAATTAAGAGTTGAAGGATTTAAAAAGGTTCACAACCATTGCATCTAATGAGGTCAATGTCACATTCTGCTTCCAAATAGGCGGTTTGAGTTTCAACTGTCTCTTCATAATAAACAGCACATGGTTCAGGTCTGCCTTTGTCTTTTCATCAGTACTACATGGTGGGGGGGGTGGGGAGGGTAGAGAAGTGAAGGAAGTTAACTGAGACCACCCTGAAGCATAACGAGAACTACAGTATGGACCTGTTCATTCACCGTATTCATAATCATTCAGTATAGATTTTTCCTTCTTTTAAGGATGCCAGTATTTCCCAAACTGACACACTGCTTTTAATTTCTCAATTTACTAAGTATTCACAATGGTCTAAGTCAAGAATAGCCACTTCTATCTAAAAGCAAGTTTAATATACATGATTCAAGGGAACAATGTTCTGAGCCCTCTCAACAGCCAAGGTTTCAATCTTTACACACAAAACATTTTCTATTTGCTTATTACCTGGTACAGTGCCTATTCCCAGGAAGATACTATTAAAGTGCACGTCTTAAAGACTCAGACTAGTCAATTTTGTGCCCGTTGTTTCTGCCCACGTATTCTGAGCTAAAACAGATTCAGTACTTGCAACCTGCATCTGTAACAGATTCAACTTAACAGAAACCCATCAAATCACTGTACCTATTCTAAGTTCTTCTGAGGTGCATTTAGCAGAAATCGTGTGGTAAAAATAATTCCATGACTCCCAGCTCCTAGTATGCACACAATTTTATCTTTAAAGATGGATACATTTAAAGAGACCACTAGATGAACTATACCTGCCATCCACACAGCCTAACTCTGGCCTGAATTCATATAGCAACACATTAGATAAAACCACACAAACAATTTCAGTAGTAGTAGTTATTTGAACACAGCATGACCTCTTCCTCAAATCTTCAAAATTTAAAATCCTAGGTTTGTCTTAGTAGGTCAAACAACCTTGTATAACTTCACACCTACTGCAGCAACAAAAACTATGCAAAGGCACAGCTGGTGGCAAATTCATTGCTTCAAGAAATTGCCCTGTGGACAGTCTTCCAACAATGACTGGAAAGTAATCCACAGGACTTTACTCCTTGGTGGAAAGCAGTTAGCTGTCTTTCAGAAGATGCAAGATAAAGGTCTTAAGAGAGGAAATTACAGCGAGCAGCTGACGCGCAGCAGCTTCTGGCCATGCTCCCACAGGGAGCATTCTCACTTCCAGCTGGTGTGAAGGTATTTACGTAATGCTTCTGGAGGGCTTTGGCAAGGATGGCAAGTGCAAGTCAGGATTCCTGAACCAGTTCTGCAAAATTCTGAACTTGTGAGCAAATCTGTATGCAAAGAGCTATGCACATCCTTTCGGGATTTGGTGGTAGATTGTTTTTCACTCAACCATAGAACTGTGATGAGAACCTCCACTCTGAGTTGTCTGTTCCACTTAGAAACATCGGTCCCAATAAGTTTTAAGTTTGGCAGGTTTGAGAAGGCTCACTCAACTTTAGCGCACAAAAATCCCAGGTTTTTAACCCTCTTTTAAGTGCCTTTCCAATAAAATAATGCTTTCTCAGTAAGGCAAGGAAAGTTTTCCCCAGATTAATGACAAAGCATACTCAGTTATCAATAAAATGTGACTTAAAATACTTTTCCTAGACTAACCTGAATCCATGTCACAATCTTGGATTTGTGAAAATATGGCAATTAAAAGTACACACCTCCACCCATAGCAGATGAAATAAATTAAGAATTTCATTAATATAAAGGAAACCTACAAGAACTGCTCTTCTCTTCCGCCACTCAGGTCCCATAAGTCTTCATCCTTCAAACTGAGCACTTTAGTTTTATTTGACTTTGTTTAAAGAACCTCTTGCATTACTTGTAGGGATTGTTCTTTTTTCCTATTTGTTATAGCTTCATGTGAGCAACAGCACTATGTATAGCTCAACACTCTTTTCTGAACAGCCAGTTTCCCAACCATATTTATCTTCAAAACAGCAGGGGAAGTAGGGGTAGAGCTGGAAGGGTTAAAAGGAAGACAGCCATGAAACCACTTTAATTGTTACAAAAATTGAAGGACTGATATACCTGACTGCTCTTCATTCTTCTAAGTGGAGAAGAGTTCAAGCTGACACTTCTTGAACAAATCTGGCTTGCAAAAATCATTGTCATCTTACAAAAGTATCACATTAAAGACCTGTGATCAGCCTAAAACAAGATCTGGCAGAAAGGAGCCATCTAATTTTGTAAAACTGTTAGTAGTGCAGCAGTGGAGTAGGAAGGATACCTGACTATGTAACTTTGCCTTCCTCAAATAAGAAATACTTGGTTTATGAGCCTGGATAAACACGTACAATAAATATAACCTGCAGAGGTTAAGAAGGATCTAGACACTTCAATTAGGTTTGGAGGCCATGCAGGCTGCCTTCCAGCAGGAGAGAACCAAGAGAGGTGAAGTACCCTGATTAAGGTCTATACAACTTAAGGACCCAGTCTCTCAGCCTGACAGCCACAATCATCTAGGCAGACCTGCAGGAGGGCTCTAGGAAGCGAGCAACCCAGATCAATCCTTATGCATCAAAGCAGGCTACTGTTGAAAGCAAGCTAGTAATAAGTTTTAATCTCCTCCAGTGCAAGCAGCCAAGAAAGCCAAAGCATCCTCTCCCAGACAGACCCACATAAAGCCCCATGAAATCTCTCTTTATGGTAAAGGGAAACCATTTCTGCCCTGTGAAGTGTGCAACAGGACTTCCAATGCTCTTCTTCCCTCCACTAGTTATGGGCAAGCTTAGTTTTGCATTAGTTAGGTCCATCTGGAACAGACCACACATCAGCTTTATTTGAGTTCTGAATACAGATCATTTCAGTAAATACACCTCAGTTACTGGACCTGTCTGTCATTTAGCTTCCATACTAAGCAAGTTCCACAAAAGCACCAACATTCTGTTCAATTGCTGTTCTACTTGGGAAGCAGTAATAATATTGGAATCCCATAAAACTATTTTAGACTCTCAGTGAAGTCCATATCAAAAGTACTTAGCCTACAAGCAATAAGGGCTCCCCCCTCCCACCATGTGCCAGCCCTACAAACTCAGCTTGAGATCTCCAAGTCATGTTCTAGAATTTCCTTCTCAGGTATTACTACCAGTAATAAAGACCCTGGAAGACAATTGAAGTCTCTGCTGTACCACCATGACCTTGCAGCCTCCAGTGAGAATGTTGAGTGGCAACAGATCAAAGTCCAAGAAGCAAAGAAGAGACCAGCTCATCCTTGGCTATGTTGGCTCAGCAGGCCTAACCAGACAAAAAGCTGTCAACACTTTACTTTAGCAACCAAAGTCAACAGTTATGAATGAAAATAAACACCGAACACATTATTTGGTCACCAAAAAACTCCATAATAAGCAGAAAAATTGCCTTGGAAGCCTGTATTATACATATGTATGCTGAAGCTCAGCACCACCTCAAAAGAAGATGAAATAGATGAACTTGGAAGGCAAAAAGCACCTTTTGCAACAGCCATGCAGATACAGAGAGAAGTGAACATGTACAATTTGAGTAAGTAGTTAGGTATTTCCTTCCCCTTTCCTACACTCAAAGTAAATAATTCTCCTTCTTTTAACTGCTGGTGGAGTGCAGCAGGGGTACTCATCACTCGTCTGAAGTTTTAGAAGACAGAAAACTGCTGTGGATGAAGAGATGCAGAAGATGGCTCACTGGTACAGGCACAACAGAACCCTTGGGCTCAGGAAAGGCTGGTGCTGCAGTCTCTGGAACAAACAAGCTGCCTTTTGCCATGGGTAAATTCCCAAGCACAGCAGCCATCTCCTTTTCCCAGGCAGCAGTCAGGGCTTCATGATCACTTTAAGCCAGCCTTAAGTGTGACTGACACAGAAAGGAGCCCTGCCCTTCTCAGTGCCCTCCTCTTGCAATCTCCTCTCCCTTGAATCAATACTAGCACTTTCTTGGCCAATAAACCAGGTAAAACTCACCCAGCGAGATACACATTCACACGAAGGCCAGTTCTGTGGCTCACAATGCAGCTCCACGAGTCCTGGCACAAGCTGCAAGCTTGAGGAGAATTGCAGTGTCCCTTTGACAGCACCCTGCATTTAAGCCAGCCTAAAGCAACCACACAACTTTAGGGTGAATAACACACAGTGGTCTTCACAGTGGGCGAAGTCTGCAAATGGCAATGCCAAAAAACTTTGCCAAAACACAAGTTTATAAGCACACCAACACGCATTTTCTGTTCTAAGAGTTACACAATGAGGCACAGCACAGTAAACGAGTCACGGCAGAGCAAATGAGTCAGTTATTTCATTTACCATATTCATGACTAGAGTATTTCACAATGGAAAACATTTATTTCGATAGGCCTGTTTCACAGTCCCTCCTCAGAGGAGCTCACTGAGTGACAAGTGGGAGCAAGTCTGCTGGAATGGGCTCTTGAAGGACTCCTGCGCTCACAACCATGCTGTGGTGCTGTTATCAGCAGCTCTCCCTAGGGCAGCAGGCTTGGTCGACCAGGAATGTGCCCTCTCCCCAGGGAAAGGGAGGGGCAAGAGTGATAACACTGCTAAATTGTAACTGGAAATATAGTTTCAACTTTTCTCAGAGTAAAGGTTTATGGCCTTTGTCATTTATCATCCTTGTCATTCAACCTAAGGTTACCAGCCTTAGAAAAACAGACATCAAGGTTGTACTTCAGCTTTAAATCCATATTTACAATGACTGTAGACTACTGGTCTTGGCCTTTGATCAGCACACCACCTTTCTGACAAGCCCAGGTTTTGTAGGGCAGTACAAGAGCCTCGGCACAGCTGACATGCACAGCTCAAGCCAGCAGAGGCACCAGCATGTCCATGTCACAGCTAACGAGCTGTAATCCCCACACGGTTATCAAACACCTACAGCAGGTATTGCTAACAACCCTCACAACAGCCCCCTGCTCACAAACACAGTCATTCATTCCTGTAGGAAAGCAACTGACCAGAGCCGCCACAGTGCTTTTGCCAGGGGAAGAGGAGCAGCTTGGTACCAAGAGCAGGGTGCCAGAGCACGGAGCTCTGTGCAGGACAAGCCCATCAAAGGTCCCTCCAGCCTGTGCTGAACATGCTGCTGGCAGCACATACTACTTGTGCCCGCTGATTAAACGTGAAATTGGAGGCCACCTCCACAGCAGTTCTACCTCCTGCCCACCCTGCAGACGTGCCCTTCTCGCTCTATTTCTTACTTCTGGCACTTGAAACCAGAGTCAGCTGCAGTACAGCTGGATCTGCTCTGACTTTCTCTCTTGCTCACCCACATCACCCTCCCCCATTCCCAGGCTTGGACATTGATTTCCTCATCAAAACTGAACTCAAAGCATCCCTTCGAGGCTGCCTGGCCCAAAACATAGCCACAGATAAACCCCTGCCTCCCACTGAAGCTACACATGTGCTAGGCAAATACAGACTTCTTTTTGCACTCCTGTGCTGCTGACTCCCACACCTCATTCACTCATTAACTTCTGCCTGAGGTGCCTGTGTTATACCACCACACCACCTGTCCCACGTCACCATCTTCTTGCTCCCACGGCAAAGTCACCAACTATGCCAAGGCCCTTGCCTGGAATGTGGTTCTGCCATTGGGCCTTTGCTGGTTCCAGTGCAGTGCATCACACTGGAATGGCTCTCACCAAGGTCCCCAGTGGAGATCTTTTCTAGATGTGTTTCAGGATTTGAATTCTTTTACTTTTCAGCACTTATATAAATCAATGACGCGTCCCCCAGAACATCTGACCTTTACTGGCTTTTGTGGTTCTCCTTTTACTTCCTAAAAATCACAGCTTAGTGTCTCATTGCACAGTAATCTTCCTCTGCTTCCTCCTTTCAGTAGGTTTCTCAACACTTTATCTCTACTTCTTAACTTCCTTTTGTTATTCAAAGAGGGAGGGGAAGATGGACCTCATAACAGGCAGGATTCACTTAAGTGTGTGCCCATGATTCACATCTCTTTCTATTCATCCAGTCTAACATTTCACTAGCTATCATTTCACACTTTTGAGTAATCAGGAAGTAGCAGCTTTGATCTTACTGCCATCTTGCTTCTTTCAAGCTTACTCCACATGCTGGGGGTATTCAGTTTTCTGACCACATCAGCACTCTTCCTTGCCCCCTCATGTATATACAAGTCCTTCCTTTTAAACACAACAAAACTTTGGATCTCTTAGCTACTGAGATTACAAAGATTGCATTTGTTATCTGTTTCAAATCTTTACCATTTATCTTCTACCCCTACCAGTATCAGGTCTGTCTTCCACATGGCCTCTTATCCACAGGAAAAACTTCTCCAGTCCTTCTGATCACCACTGTAGCAACTTCGACAGTTCTCTTCTTCTTTCCACTCCCTACTTCCCACCTTTGTCTAAAGGATTGCCTAATAAAGCCGTGCATCACTCTTCATCAGATTCCTGTCTTCCCTCACTGCATTCTCCATTCTTATTCCCAAGCCAGCGCAACATACAGCCCTGTGAAAAAGAAATGTATCTCTGTTGTTCAGAAGTCTGGGTACCTCAAATTGTGGGGGGAAAAAAAGTTAAAAAAACACATCTCCTCTTTCTGCAATATACAATGCTTTAAGACATTTATTTCCTGTTGAGGAGAATTAAGCCACAATTTGACCATGGCTTATAGTAAAAGAAATTAAGTTATATTCTATGATCTTACAATGTATATTTAACTCTACAAATAAATCTGTGTGAAACAGTTGTACAAAATTAGGTCAATGGTTTTGGTTTACTACTGTAATGATGGAACCTCACCATGACTCAACAGAAATAGCTTCTGCTTCTGATAAACTACAATCCGACAAACACCCTTCTTATAAACAGAAAGTCAGCACTTTCTGAAAAAACAGAGTGTTTCCTTTGTGCATCAGGTACATTTATAAAATTGAAATTGGACATGAGGTTGAAAAAAAGGAGTGAGAGAACAGACACTTTATAACTTTAAATATATTTTACAGTTTCAAAAGCTACAGGACAGCTAAGTTACAGTGTGCCAACCTGTTTTCCATTTCGAAAGCTTTGTTTCATTTTGTAGGAAAGACTCTATAAGTTTCCGTGCCTTCACTAATACCCGTTGAAAGCAGACCATAAAAAGGGAGGAGTCATTCAGACTGTATCCTCCTTAAATACACCTCTTCAGGGATCTACTGAGGTCTTTGACCTCTGCCTTATTCAGGCATCACCACTTCCCCACTTCTCTTCCTAGTCTCTCATCTCTGAAGGTCAACTCAGGTTTTTACTCTCTTCTTTTCAAGTATATCTTATTCAATGAGCCAAAGTCCTGTTTACTCCTAAACACTTCTTCACTCCTGCCACCAAAGAGCCACTTACATTTATCATCTACTTAACTACCTAGAAATCAAGCCTGTGAATTATTGACAGAATATATCATAGAATCATAGAATGGTTTGGA
>NW_010299469.1:0-1037 GCF_000700745.2 Antrostomus carolinensis | reverse complement strand
CTGGGTGCGGGCAGCCTGGACCAGGTCAATCTGGGTGCGGGCAGAGTGGACCCACACAACACAGCCCCCAGGAATCCTGAACCCGGGGAACGAGACCACCCCGGGGTCCCCCCCAGCACAGAGCGGTGCGAAGGCCAGGGGAAGGAGAAGGGGTGCCACCGTGCCACGCGGTCCCTCAAGCGCACGTGGTGACAGCAGGAGCGAGAGCGACGGGGGGCGAGGTGGCAGTGGCAGCAGCAGTGGGGGGCACGGTGGGGGGTTGCCCAGCTGACCCCTTCTCAGCCTTCTTCTCCTTCTGCTTGAGGTGGATCTTGGCGTGTCGCTTGCGCTCGTCAGAGCGGGCGAACTTGCGGCCGCAGAACTCGCAGGCGAAGGGTTTCTCGCCGGTGTGGGTGCGGATGTGGGTGGTTTTTTGAGGTGGTCGCTACGGCTGAAGCTCCTCATGCAGATGCGACACTGGAAAGGTTTGTGACCCGTGTGGATCCGGAGGTGACGAGTGAGCTCGTCGGAGCGGGAGAAACGACGGTCGCAACCCTCGGCGGGACAAGCGTGGGGTCGCTCGTGAAGCGGCGTCTTGCTGGGCCGGTTGGGATACTTGCGGGGTCGGATGGGTTTGAGGGTGAGAGGTGGTTGTGGTAGCCCCCCAAAACCTGGATGGATCTGCTTGTCCTTGAAGGCCTTGATAGTCTCCAGTGGGGTGATGGGGGGTGGGTTGACACGGATGGGGTCCAAGCTCTGGAAGGGTTTGTGCTCCGTGATGGTGCCCATGTCGTTGGGGTGGTGGTAGAGGTTATAGTCTGGGATCATGGGGAAGAGGTTGCTGTCCAAGGCGGGTTTGGCTGCCTGGTAATCCTGGGGGGAGTAGGTGAGGCCAGGGTTGCTCTGGGGGTCGTGGAAGGAGACAGGCTCTGGGTAGAGGTCACTGCAGGAGGAGTAGGGTGGCAGAGCGGGGTACATCTGGTCCACCTCACCCTGCGGTGGGCCCATACTGCCCGCCGAGCTCTGCGTGCTGGTGAGCGCGCCCGAGGACGGCGGGG
>NW_010299468.1:0-11033 GCF_000700745.2 Antrostomus carolinensis | reverse complement strand
ATAATAATAATTTTATTAATCAAAGTAATACGATTATGTATTTTAACCAGTTTACTCATTCCTTAAAGAATTATGTTAATTTTGGCAGTTGAAGTAGAAGCCAGGATTGCAACTTTTTAAATTCTTTTCAAGTTACTACTTCCTGATTAGGAAATGTGGAAATGAGGAAAAGTGTTTTATAAGGTACATCACAAAGTTTGTTGAGTTGAAATGATGAGCAGTTTAAAAGGAGAAAAGCATCATTGATGCAAGAGCAAAATTTTAATCAAATCTCATTAAATAATGCCTTAGTTGTTTGTAAGAAAAATAAAGAAAAATATGTTTAAAGTATCTGTTGGAAATAAAAAATATCAAGATATTGGGTCACAGATAATATTATTTCTAGCTGAGCATGTTTGCTTTACATGTTTACTTCAACTTTGTGATATGAAATTCTTCATAAAGAATACCTGAATTTCTTATTTCATACTAAGAGTTGTGGGAGCCCAAATATCTTTACCTGAAAAATGTATTTGAAAATTTTTGCCCAAATACCCAGTTTACATCTGCCTTACGGCCAGTGAATGTGCATAACTATAATTTTATTTTTAGAGAACGTTCAAACTTCCTGGTGGATTTAAGTGTTGAATAACTAGGTGCTTAGATGTTTATATGCTCTGAAAATGAAGTATAATCATATTGTAACACTGAAACAAAGATTCCTTTAAATTTCTAATGTCCTTTCCAGTAAGAAAGAAGTGAATATTAACTTCCCTTTCTTTCTCTACCCAGTGAATTTAGCAAAAATCCCCAGATTGTACATTTTGTAGGAAATCAGATAACAGTTAGAAGAGCAGATGGTTCACTTGTTCACCTCAATATTTCACCTTATCCTACCATTCTTCATGAATATGTCAGTAGTTCGAAATGGGAACTTGCTGTCCGGTTGTGTCGCTTTGTCAAGGTAAATGCTGATTATTGGGAACTTTGAGATATAATTTCACTGTAATATTTATGTTTTCAAGTATTATTTTAATAATGATAATTGCATATCGGATGTTACATCTCATTTCCTCTTTTCTGCTTTGCTGATGATGATTATTGGGCTGGTCATGGAAAATTTTACATTTTTCATAATTACATATATATAATATACATATTATAATGTATATATACATTATATATATTATAAATACTATAATATACATAATCTCATCATTTTCATTATACATAATTTAAAAAATCTTATTTTTATTCACACCAAAGTCCAAATGGATTGAACACAGGTACTTTGAGAAGTTAGCAATAAGCTGAAGTTTTCAGGACTAGGCCTTAATGTAGGTGATTAAAAATGATCTGCATCTCCACATTCAGTTGCCTGGGATTTTTTCAGATTTTATTTCACTTCTTTTTGTTTGTTTGTTTGTTTTTTCCTTTGCTTTCTTTTGTATGTACTTAGACAACAGCAACAGATGAGGTGAGTCTGGCAGTCTTTAAAATAGCCCCAAATCCCCCCAAACCCTGCTTCCTTTCTCCCATTTACTCCTAGAAAAGACCTTAGTACTTTCATAGGATTATCATGCCCTTAAATGTGTATTTAAAATATGTTTTTATTTGCATTATTAAATCAATCCACGTCCAGATAATTTGGGCTGTATAGTGATTTTTATTTTGAGTGTTATCCATTTAACAGGAGGTTTTTATTCCAGTATTTGGCAGTGGGAACTGGGATTTCAAATTTCAAATACAGTATTATGTTAAATTTTTTGAGTAATCTAAATGAATTATCTTTAAAAATAAAACATCTGTAGGATGTTTTATTTTTAATAAATAAAAATGGGTGGTAATATTTCAGAATATTGTTTCTTTTTGATTAATATGAAGGTTTTCTAATGAAGGAATATTTTTTGGTCAAACTTTTCGTACTCGCTCTTCATTCTTCTGTGTACAGTCATGCAGGGAGTTTAATCATAATTAAAAGGAAAAATGTTTAAAATTTTCAGTGCTTCTTTTATGAAATCCCAATATATTTTTAAGTCCCTTTTTTTAAGAGCTTTTCCTCATTAATCTTTATCAGTCAACGAGTGAGGAAAACCTTTCTCTCAAGAAAAACTGTAGTAGAATCTTTGTTTTCAGTGTGAAGAGTATTCACATCATCTGGTTTTAAGTTAGCTACCTAGGTCTTTGAAGACTTCTCCTTTCCACTGATTACAAAGGTCATTATTTTGTTGTTGTTGTTTTTGATGTAAGGTAATCTAAACCAGCCCAAACTAGATGGTGTGAATATCCTTTCTATTTCACAATTGGTGTTTGGGCTGAGAGGGCTGACCTGGAATACCCTTCCACCAAGGTAAACAGAAAGCCATCACAGCTGGTCTTGAGTTGAGTACTTTGTTTATCTGTCACAATTCCTAAACTCTTCATGGAGTTCCAGGGGCTCTTATGTTGATTTTGGCAACTCAGTTCAAAGTATTTCCAATCAGTACTAACAAAACAGACCATCTTTCTGAGGAAAGAGAGAACAGCAAGACCTATTGGTGGAAAACTCCTGGAAACTTGGTCTCTTGCATAATTTCAGGCTGAGCTTTCAGCATTTTATCACCTGGTTTTCTAAACAGTAGGGAAGTGGGGAAGAGAACATGACAAAGATTTTATGAGCGTTGGATTCTCTGAACAATTTTAATTCTCCCAAAGTATGGGCTACCAGCAGGAAGGTTTATCTTATCCTGAATCATGGTAAAGAGCAGGCAGGTATGGAGGTGGTGATGGTGAAACCATAGCCTTAAGCTAAATTACTGTATTTCACTGGCTTTAGTGAGGCTTACCACCTTTGTTTCATACAAAAGTGATTGTAAGAGAGGGCATGGGAATATGTTTAAAGCATACTTGGTGTAGCTGTTTATTCTGATTTAAATCAATAATAATCCTATGCTGCTTCTAAAAAAGGTATTCACATTGCAAAGTGTTTATTTGCAAACTTGTTCCTGACATATTTAACAAAAATATTAGAAGTCACCTCATTCTTAGAGTACATGTGGACTAATAAGTACATTCAAAATTACATTTTTCCTGTCTGAACTAGAGTTTTCAGATGTGGTAGCCTAAACTATACTAATATATTTTAGCAGTTTATTTTTGTCATAACCTAGTCAGAGTTGAAGAGGGAAAATACCAAAATGTCAGGATTTTCCTGAATGTTTTTCTGAATTATTGGGGTTTCCAAAAGGTTGTATTAAAAAAAAAAACCAAAAAACAAGCCTAAGTCATGAAAATAGAAAACAAGGGTGCAATATTATTATTACCACTAAGTTTTTTCTAATTGTGAATTCTATACATAAAATGTCCTGGAAATACCACAAAGGAGGCAGAACTTTTGAAGCTCTGACTTACTTTTTAGCAGGTTTGTAGTCTGTTCTACAGTCAAGTGATTTTTTTTTTTTTCTTTTCTCTTTCATTTGTAGTACATTTATGATAAATGTTCATTTAGTGTTATTGTCAGTTATTTGTGAAGCCAGGCTGAGATTAGCCACATTAAAATGATATTTTGAACCACAACTAGTGCTTTGGTTTCCACCATAGTTCCACAAGTAGTGACAGAGACACCGGTGATGAGGTTGTAAAGTGCTACTGTGGCAAGAGTTCATTATTGCCTGAGATGCTGAAAACTAATGCTTCATTCAGCCAAGCTGTCAGTCTCATCTGATCACAACATCAACTTTTTTATAATGAAGGAGTTCTGAGAAATAATTAAGTAGTAACTTTCTAATAAGAGACTTAGACCACGGTGCCATAACAGGCATACTGAGAAATGTTGTATTGTTATATATTATTTTTCTGGACTTGTATACTTCCTTTAAGAAGTCATTTTTAGCATGATAATAAATATTTGAAGTTTTGGGGGTTTTTTTTAATTTCAGGATCAAACTATGTGGGCATGTTTAGCTGCTATGGCAGTTGCCAACCAAGACATGGCTACAGCAGAAATCGCCTATGCAGCAATTGGTGAGGTAAGAAAATGGTGTTACTGATTGCCATTAATAAAACTACATTTATTAATTAATTTCCCTTAATAAACTATTGGATATCTCATTAACAGATTGACAAAGTTCAGTATATCAATTCCATCAAAGATCTTCCATCCAAAGAATCAAGGATGGCTCATATACTCTTGTTCAGTGGAAACACCCAAGAAGCTGAAACCCTTCTTCTTCAAACAGGCCTTATTTATCAAGCTATTCAAGTCAACATTAATCTTTACAATTGGGACAGGTAGTATTTTTTTTTTAAACACAATATGTTTATAAGCATTCTTACTGACATAACCTGTAGATTATTTAGGTCAGTTGTTTAATTGCAGATATTTAGCTGACAAATTTCCTATCTCTAATTGCCCAGAGCTGTAAAAAGATGAAGTAAGTAATATCCTGACAATAATCAAACCAGTAACTGGTTTTCTTTCATATTTAGAAGGTACAAGTATTCTATGATAAAAGTCCAAAACATGCTTGGCAGCATTTTTAAATAACATTTTGCTTTTTCATTGTTGTTAAGACAGAAAAGTCCTTAGCGATACCTCAAACTGTATGTGACCCTCAAAGAATTAAGGCTGTTTTGAAATGTCTTGTTGCTAAAAATAGATACGTGGCTATTCAGACTCCCAGCACTGTGTAGGTGGATGAAATATGAATTAGGCCTGAGAAAACAAAGTAGGAATTTCTCCTTTAAACAAAACCCCACGTTTTCTAACAGGATCTTCTGAGGCCGTTTACTACTAATTTCTTTGCTATTCTTATCACTGTGAGCAACAAATTGTTTTTCCCCCACATATCTGTGGTTTTTATTATGTTGCTTAATACATATCATCTAAAAACTGTGTCTGTCATACGTAAGTATTCCTTATGCCATTGAGAAGAAAACAGATGTGAGAGTAATCAGTTCTACTAATGCAGTGACTAATCTTTCCCACCTATAGAATATTTGTAAATGCTGTGTAGCATATGGCATATATGTGTATTATGACACTGTTCAGAAGTGAATCCTGACTATAATAAAGTTATTAAAAATTACTACTTTTGCCTCTTTATATTGAGAGTGCTAAACTCTTAACCATTCTGCTTTATTTCCTTGAAATAAAAAGACTCCTTGTTGTCAAACTCCCAATGATACGATGAGGTTATCAACAGAAATAATTGTTGGATGTTTTTTGTAGCATGCATCATAAAGCAGACAGTCTCCTTCGCTGGCTACTTTTACCCTCCTGTGATTGATACTAATGTAAAACTCCTTGGCACTATGGATTAGGAATCTTTGCCTGCAGCCCAAACACTTTTCAGCATATCGTTTTGTAAAACCATGGTGATTGTAGTTGTGCCAGAGCATTTATATAACCTGACAAGCCCATTTCTGTTTTATTCCAGGGCCCTAGAACTAGCAGTAAAGCACAAGACACATGTTGACACGGTCCTGGCTTATCGACAAAAGTTCCTAGAGGACTTTGGTAAAAAAGAAACGAACAAAAGGTTTTTGCAATATGCAGAAGGTGTAAGTATTCCTCAGAATTATTCCTACAGTTTTAAGTCAGCCTGTTCTTTGTAGCCAGTTTGGGAAGGTGGGAGGGAATTGCTCTTACATTTTCCTTCTTTGGTTCAAATGTGGACACAAATCTCAAGATTTTTACATCTGACTACAAGTTCATAGCTTGATGTGTGGCTACTTGGCTAGTGATAGTTGTGCATGTGTTTTATTTGAAGGCACAGATACACAGTGTATATATTTAGTATCTGGCAAGGATTATACAAATGAAGGCACAGTTGTTTTCTATAAACAGAGAGCTAGACCTTACTATGGTTGAATATGTACCTCTTAAATGTCTTCAACATTGTAATGTCATTTTATGGATAGCAACAATAACAAACTTTGAAGGTATCCAGATATATATTAAGAGTGAACTGTGAATTTGGTGGAACATGAATTGTTCCACCAAATATGACAAAGAGCTAAAAATACAATTTCATCAAAGCTCTGGAAACTCTCTCCATCATCAGTAGGTCACTTCAATTTGTTAGCATTTCACGGATCTTAAAAGACTGAGGACAAATCTTACAGTTCATAAGCTAAAAGTATCTCAGATTCCACTGGAATACTTCTGTGCATTTCCTTTATGAGAGGCACCACTCGTGCACCTTAGTCAGCAATTTCTTTGAGCAGCCCTTATGTCCTTCCTGCTTTTCCCCTCGCTGTTCTGAAGCATTATGAGGGTGAAAGTATAAAAAGAGATGTATCCTTTCATCCACTGTAGCTGATGGATCAGGAAATACATCCGAGCTGTTAGCTCAGATCCTTTAACTGAACAGTGTCCATTACACTTTCAATAAAGCTCCATTTCTAATGTAAGTGCTTTTAGCACTTCTAGGGAGGTTTCATTTCCTAAACAAGAATAGAAGCCTGCACAGTATCTAATTCCTCAATGAACCATTCTGCAGTACTTTACCTAGAAAACATAGAAAAATAACAGAACATATTTTAAACACTTAGAGCGTTGCAATTTCAGCTGCTGGCTCGAAGTACATCTCTACATACTTTAAATCCATTATTGAGCAAAAATCATCTTAATCCCTTGATGCTTCTGAAAGATGCTCTTTAGATAATACTGTTGTGTCTTTAAATCACCAGAAAGCTGTAGTTTCTGGAAAAATTCCTAAGCTATAACACTTTGTCAGTGAGAAGGTGTGAGCAGAGTGACACGAGTGGAGCCTGTTTCACCTTATGCTCAGTCTTAAAACTTGGGTCTCAGACTGCAGAAGGTTCCTGGAGTAAAGAAATCCTTGAGCTGTATTTTGCACCTGTGTTCTGGAGGTCTTGTCTGCTGGATCTGAAACTAGGAGAGAACCTACTTCATGAAGTGGATTTTATGCTCATGGCTATGGTGGTCACTTAAGTTCTTAATACAGCCTGTCAGGCTCACATAGCAAAGTTAGAAGCAAATGTTAAGGGCATCAAAGAAAAAAGCAAGATTTCATAGAATCATCGAATCCCAGACTGGTTTGGGTTGGGAGGGACCTTCAAGCCCATCCAGTTCCACCCCCTCTCCCATCAGCAGGGACACCTTCCACTAGACCAGGTTGCTCAAAGCCTCATCCAACCTGGCCTTCAACACTTCCAGGGAGGAGCAGCCACAGCTTCTCTGGACAACCTGGGACACTGTCTCACCACCCTCACACCAAAGAATTTCTTCCTAATATCTAACCTAAACCTCCCCTCTTCCAGTTTAGAGCCTTTTCCCCTTGTTTTGTCATTAACTGCCCTTATGAAAAGTCCCTCCCGTTTCGTGCTGCTGTTCCTTCTCAGGGAAAAAAAAATAAGAAGAATCTCAGTTTCCTGCTCACCACCTAAGACTTGTCAGGCTTGAGTGAGGAGTTTTTACCTCTTTTCTATCCCGCAGCTGAGAGCACTGATCTGCAATCAGATACAGAATCTAAACAATGTGCTCACTTGTTGTATCTCACATCTTTATATCTAAGGTATGTATTGGGAACCCAAGAGTTCTGAGAGTCCATATCTTGGCAGTTACTAGGTGTCACTGGCAAGGCTTGTTGGCTTCCCTGGCAAGTAGCTCTCTGGGTTAGATGACAGAATTAGCCCTCTCCGTGGTATGTTTAACATCTGTGTGACATCTGTTAAAGCAAACACATTCTTTCTTAGAGCTCCATAAAGATTTCAGTCATCAGATCCAAAGCACCTGGGCCCAGTAAATGCATCCTGAATTGGGGGATTAACCTTTTCACATGAGAATGTGGGGATTGCAGTTACATCTTCCCTCACAGAGAATCTTCCTTGTTATTTCATGACTTAGTTAACAGAATAACAGCTACTCAGAAAATTCTCTGTGCAGGAATTGAGCTTTCTTTTTCCCCATCCCATCTTTGACAATCTTAATTCTCCAGCAATGAAACTGAACTTCACAATTACATTTTTGCACGGTTTTTGACATGTTTTTGACATGTTTTTATAGTCATCAAATGCACCATGATCCAATCTTTCTTTTCAAGCATTTTTTTGAAAGACTGACACGTATTTTACCCCGCTATACCATGGATATTGTACTATATCTATTGCCTGAAGTTTCACTGGAACAGAATACAGCCAGAAGATGACGATTCTCTGCAGCTGAAGAAATGCCAAGATAAAGCTAAAACTTTTCTTGATGCAGAAGACAAATTTCAGGCAGAAATTTGATTTCTGTTATATCAGGTAACTAGAGTAAGATGCTATCAGTTTACTTGGTGGACTTTAGGTGCAGTCAGAAGACATCACTGCATGTATTATTGATTAAGGGCTCTATTCTCAGTAATAGGACACAGATGTCATTACATTTAAATTAGATAAAAGTCGATCCAAGTTATTCTGGTGTTTTAATGTGGGGGGGTTTTTTTGCCAGGCGCAATGAGATATGTTAGTATTTGTTAAAATATATCAAGTTTGGTTTATCTTAAAGGTGGAAAGCTCAGTTTGATAGAACTCAACTGTGCCTTCATACATCCTGTTAGTGTAAATTGTGACTTTTTTACCTGAAGAAGTGTATAATGATTGATATGGTCACTTTGTAATTGTAACTTCAAATTATCCTGTTAGCAAATTATCTGTTTGACCTCTCTATTTAATGTTAGTTAACCTCTGCATACTCGCTTTTCTGTTCTTACAGCTGGAAGTTGATTGGAATAAAATCAAAGCCAAAATAGAGATGGAAATTGCTAAAGAAAGAGAACGAGCAGCAGCCGGTCCCGCAGTGAGAGCTAGTGTAACTGTACAGCAATAACTGACCTTTTGGTCACATTAAAAAGTGCTTCTTGAGTATTTTGTACCAGCATTTTTTGACAACCATAAATTAAATATCCACAGCAAACATTTTGTAGGGAACAGGAGTGAGAGTTGTTAATTGTTGGATGACAAGCAGGATTATTTATTTACTACAGACTCATTTAGAGCTGGGTTTATGTTCTGATGCCCTACCTCCAGTGAGGAGCTACATTGTAGTCCCTAATACAGACAAAAAAGGGAAATTAACTGTCTTTCTGTGACTTTTAAATTTTCATTGCTATTAAAATCAGTTAACCTTGGTTGCCTCTACTTAAGTTATTGATTTCCCTCTTTAAGCACCTGGTTAAGCAGTTTGATTACTTCTGCGTCCTCACAAGAAAAGACTTGTGTTTAAATTGCCCTAAAATAATTTATCAAACAGAAAGTGTTGAAAATTAAATAAGGAGCTTGCACCTATAAAGTACAAAAGAATATTTAACTCACAGTTAGGTTAATAACATATTTCTGCTGGTACAAATGTACTAGCAAGTCCTTCAATAGATTATTTCAGATTGCTTCAGCAACTCAGGTTTGTCCCTGCAGCAAACTATTTAACAATAAAGGGTATTTTCTGAGGTAACAGGAATTGTTTAAAATGCTGTGGAATATGCTTTGAATGTTGTTTGCAGTAACAAACAGCATCGTTGTTTGTAGCATTTAACACGTATAACTGACAATATTCAGAGTTTCCTTAAGCTTAAAATATATGAATTTAAACTAAGTAAGAGCTTTCCACCTATTTTTTTCCACCCAAAGCACTTGATTTGAAACTCCTGTTTTTACACTTGTGTTATTTCATTATGATTTCTTTTTTTCTTTGTTATACAGATGAAAGTGGCTGCATATGTTAAATACTCTTTGCAGAAGCCCTTTGTATTATAAATATGTGAGCAGGTTATTCATAATTAACATTGTATAATATGTATATTTCAAATGTTACACAGATATTTAGCATTTTGATGGTATCTGGCACATTTCTTCTGTTTTGTAAATCATTATATGGCACTTTTTTTGCATAGTTCATAAATTTTTTAATAAAAAACAAAGTGTGGGGTGTTGTTTTTTTTTAATGTATCTAATAGATGATGCATTAGGTGATCTCCATTGATTTGTTTACCTGACTGATAAATAAACCAACATTTTAGATGTAGCTCATTTGAAGCTCCCCAGTATTCTGGTGTCCTGACACGTGGCAAAGCGAACACCTTCACCTTCCATTGACTTGCAGAAAGCACTTACTAGTTCCAGAATGAACCCCAAAATATCACTAATGGGTGGGTGTTTAATGATAAATTTATGAAGCCTGGCTCAGATTTGTAATGCAATGTCAGCAGTTTTTGAAGACCAAGTCTAGTGGTGATGCAAAGTTCAGAGCCTCAACTCAATCTGGCTTTTTTATTCTTGGAAGCAGAGCAGAGGCAGCAGATGCACTCAGCTTCTTACAAATGCCTGGTGCAACAATCAGCCAGTGCAAGGGTGAGATAAAACAGTGGGACAGGTGGCATGGAGTCACAGACTGGTTTGGGTTGGGTGGGACCTTCAAGCTCATCCAGTTCCATCCCCCCTGCCATCAGCAGGGACACCTTCCACTAGACCAGGTTGCTCAAAGCCTCATCCAACCTGGCCTTGACCACTGCACATGGTTGCAGAAGAGCACACGAGGAGCTGCGAGCGTGACCACAGGACCAGGTTTCCACTAGTTTGCTGAGGAAACTGAAAGCTGAGGATCTGGAAATGATGCAGATCCCTGGAGAAGCAGATGGGAAGTTCTGCTGGGTGAGCATGAGAGAGCCCAAGCAGCACTTGGCTGTTTGCTGCTGCTCTGAAAAGGGACAGATTTAATTTACATCGCAGTGTGGTGTCCTGGGAAGCCAGTTTGGCTCGTTCTATCATTTCCAGTTCCTTATTCACTTCAGGGGAGTCAAAGTTATAAATAACCAAAAATGGAAAAGCTAAAAGCTTTCAAAAACATAATTCTTGATGATATCACCTAGAGGTAGGGGGACAATTAGGGGGGGAAAAAAGGCAATTTTTTAATATTTCAGGACTGATAATTAAACATAGAAATGTTGAGACTTCCATTGCTTTCTTTTTGTGAGATGAGAGAGATCCCGCATCAGGTTTATTCAACAGCTGCAAAATCAACTGCCACTTGATGACTCCATAAATACAGCTGTGTTACCATTCTCCATCTGAAT
>NW_010299467.1:0-427 GCF_000700745.2 Antrostomus carolinensis | reverse complement strand
GGCTCAGATGGGGTCTGGGGGTGACACCTCTCTGATGCTGTCCCCTGTCCCCTTGCAGCTGCAGTCGGCAGAGTTCAGCTCGGCAGGCAGCGAGAGAGGGAGTCCAGGTGAGCATCAGCCCATGGTGTGGGGGTGTCCCCAGGGATGTGGGGGTGTCCCCAGGGGATGTGGGATGTCCCCAGTGATGTGGGATTCTCAAGTGTCCTAGGGGATGCAGGGGTGTCCTGGAAGATGTGGGGGTGTCCCCAGGGATGTGGGATGTCACCAGGGAAGAGGGATGTCCCCAGAGATGGGGGATGCTGGGGTATCCCAGGGGGTACAGGGGTGTCCCAGGGGATGTTGGGGTATCCCAAGGGATGAGGGATGTCCCTAGGGATGGTGGATGTCCCCAGGAATGCTGGGGCAAGCCTGGGCTCAGCAGAGGATG
>NW_010299466.1:0-9161 GCF_000700745.2 Antrostomus carolinensis | reverse complement strand
GACAAGAGAAAAACACTTGGCCCTTTCATGGGCAATGGAAGAAAATTCCTGTTGGCCTTGACAAAGCCTTTTTTTGTTGACTTTAAAGGAAATATTTTGTTACCTGTTTCAGCCTTTATAATCAAAAGGTTTCATTTTTACCATACTTCTTTTTTTATCTGTATGTAAAACCATGCACCAATTTTTATACAAATTTGCAAAGAATTTCAGTATCCCACCACTTCAAATTTGATAAGCAAGAGGTTCAAAATCAACTGCCCAGCCCAAGTTGTAACAGGCAAGAAAAAAATAGTAAATATTCTTCAGTGATGGCAGGGATATTAACAGCAAGAACCCAAGAAACAGTCATATACACATGATGCTTTGTTTCTTTGTAAGAATATGCACACATAGTAAAATACAGGTACAGCTGCAGCATCGGCTAACTTAAGTTAGCATAGGCACTGATGGTAGTGGGGATGTTTGCACAGGTTCTTGCACCTACCAGCAGCCCCTCCTACCTTTCCCTGAGTGTTTGCTCTCCAGTTACATGGCTTTATTGCTAGTGCTTCAGGAATGTTATTTTATCCGAAGTAGAGAGGATAAATTTAGACAAGTTGGCTATCATGTGATAAAGATAATTTAATGATGTACCATTGATGTATCCTGCCTCATTACAAGGCCTTCTGGAGTTACCTACCTGACTTACTGACAAGAGAAAAACACTTGGCCCTTTCATGGACTTATTCCTCCTGTCTTCCAGGGATACTTTGAGAATTAATTACTTCGTAATTGCAAACATTTTCACCACCATTTTTGTGTCATTTATGATAGTTGCATACGGATCTGAGAATTATATAATGCATGCAAACCCTCATGAACCCCTTGATTTCCTGTGAATTATTCATTAACATGTTTACCCTGCAGCTATCATTACTCCAGTTTTCTGAAGCAGAAGGATTGCTGTCACAAGGTTGAAGCAGGACTTTACAAAACATTCCCTTAATTTGTCACATAATTTAAACAGATGTTAACTACGTTGTTCACTGTATAGCTTTCAACAGACATATTCTTCAGCAAGCAAGCTCAATGAGCCAGAGACCTGAGCATTCTCTCCCTTTAAGCAATAGGAAACTACTGGTCTTGTGCTGCAGTACCAGTAAGCTCACCTTGCGTCCCCTCACCAAAGGCTGAGATTCAACAGCAACTCTTTGGAGTACTACATTGCATTTCACCAAGTTATCTGACTTCTAAAGCCTTCAAATGCTCTACTAGGCAAGCTGTGAGGTGCAGAGCCTGTTTGTCAGCAGAGCCAGTTTTCTGGCAGCACAAAAGAACATTTTTGAGCACTAGCTTCCAGAAGAGGAAAAATTACTGACATTTGTGTTTACAGAATTACTCCACCTCCCCTTTGTTGCTTACAAATCACTTCCATGATAGAGGATGATAGGGGCATATTGAAGAATAACACAGAAAAATTAAATCTGTCAGATATTTAACACTTATCATTATATTTAATCATTATTTAATGCAGTTTTGTATCATGTTAACAATCTGAAGCCTTTGTTAGGAAGGGCTGTTCATTATACTAATTGTTATACCACCAAAGCAGGGCTGGAAGGAGTTGCAATCTGAATGGAGAGTGGAGAACTGATGGGGAAAAGGAGGTTGCAGTAGAAAATGGTGGTAGTATCAGTGGTACGGAAGAGTTACCACAGTCCATTTGGTATCTGATATTTGAAAAGGTGAAGTATATGGAATATGCTGCCATATGCAAAAAACACGTTCTGGAATTCTAAACAACATATCCCTGCACAGTCCTCCTCATCTACTCCTGTAGTTCCCTCTCACCAGTTGTCACTGGAGTCAGAGTTTGAAAAAGGTATTTCAGTTGCTATTTTTCCTTCTTGTTTGCTAAGTTATTTTGTTTTCACATGCAAGAAGACCAGAATGTGTTTACAATGGACAGCAACATATATTTCTTGCAAAGAAAATAAAGCCATTTTTGGTCTTCGCTACATATTGTTTGATTGCCCAGCTTCATGATTCTCTATTGTTTCTGTTTGTGTAACAAGTTTCTCATTTCCCTTAGCATGCTGGTGTTTTCCCTTATCAGCTAAATCATCGAATGAATCATAGAATGGTTTGGGTTGGAAGGGACCTTAAAGATCATCTAGTTCCAACCCCGTCGCCATGAGCAGGGACACCTTCTACTAGATCAGGTTGATCAGAGCCTCATCCACCCAAGGATCCAACCTCCATCCAACAAAAGGAGCTCTAGCCTCATCCTTGGTTGAGCCTCATCCTTGGTTGAGGCTCAGGATGAGGCTCTGAGCCTCTTTTCAAAGCCAAACGCTTTGAAAATATGGAAAATCACTCAAAATAAAGTGATTTTTTTTTCCTCCGTCAAGTCCTTGGATGTACAGTGCTTTCATCAACGTTATTGACTATTAGTCCTTCAGCATTTGTTATCACTGAAGACAGACATGACGTTACTGGCTTCTGGAACAGCAATGTTTGCTACTTCTTATAAAGGCAAAAAACCCTAATTCTGGAGGATAGGTCCCCAGCTATAAGTTCTTGAAAACACTGGGCAATCTTTCTGGTACTAATGACACATATACATAATTATAGAGAGCTGGTGTTTCCATCTTTATCCAGATTCTCTTAAAAGGCCAGTATTTTACAAAAAATAGGGTTATGCGTGACAAGGCATTATCATTCATTTACGCTTTTTCCAGCCACAAACAATGCTTTATGAAGGAAGAACAATCTACTACAGCACTGCAAGGAATGTTTGTTGGGAATCCTCTGTGGCATCCCAATGCAAATTTGCCTATTGAAGAGACGTGTCCTAGCTAATGGGGCCACAGGCATGCTTCTTATTTTTCTGCTATGAGAAGTAGAATTTCAGTGTTCTGTTTTTCTGATAATACAGAACTAAAAAGAGTAACTCTGAAGAGCTAGTGTGTTTTCTTAATACCATGGATATTACGATAACGAGGTAACCTGAAAAAAAATCACTTTAGCCAGCCCATAATTTTCTATGTCATTTGGCATTTTACTGGTAATACAGACTCATATTAACTGCAGTAAGTTTCCATGTCTTTCATCATCACACTGCAATGCTGTCAGTACAGAAAGGGAGGCCAGCATTGTGACAGGGAATTTAAATGTGTTGGATGCCTAAAGCACAAATCTGAGGCATAATGTGCTCAGTTTGTCAAATTATTTCAGATCTAGTGCCTTGCTTCCTTTCATAATGTCCTATAAAATTCTAACCAAATTAAAAATTATATAAATTATTCCTCAACAGTGATGTAAAAATAACTTTAGGAGGCTAAAAAGTTATTATCATGCTATTAAAGTTGAGATATGTGGCCTATGGGAAGCTTCTGAACTAAACATTCAATTGCAAATCACTATAGTCAGCTCTTAACCACCTGAGAGTGGACTGTCTGGGCTGTGGATATGCGCCCAGTGTAGAAACATCAGATTCAGGCAAACTGCAGTCAGGAAGGATGTCAGTTCAAACACTGTACAAAAGCAGCAGCCTTGACTCTAGAGCCAGCTCCTGAAACCCCAAAAGCAGAAAAGATGCAATGGACAAGAGGGCTTGCAGGTAGCAATCAGGGAGGGGTACGGAGCACTTTTGGTAAAAGGCAGGTCAGGGTCAGGTTCCAAAGGGGAGCTTGGCTGAAGAGTGAGCAGATAGAGGGGATGGTCTGTCACAGGCTGGTGGAGAGGGCAGCAAAGAGCATCAGACTCAGTGGGGAAAAGGCACCAGAGAGGATATGAGTGCTCCAGACCACTAGCCCAAAACTTAACTCAGCTCAAGATCTGAGATTCAGTCTCTATACAGAGTTGCAGTATAGACAGTGTTATTATGAAGTATCAAAGATTTCAGACCATTTCCAGTGTAATTCTACATGACTGAATCCAAGAAGGGTTTATCTGACTTTTAAAAGACAAAGTAGTGAATGAAGAGAAAAATATTCCCTCATTAGGAGAACAGTAATAAACCCAAATCCCTGAAGAATGGCTTGGTTAGATAAACCTACCAACTATCAAACATCTTAAACCATCTGCCCTAGCATGCACAGCCTTTAATTTAACTCATTGAGACTGACTGAATTTGTGCTAATGCCCTTGCCGAGTGACTGGAAACTGACTGCTGCAAGAATAGCAATTAATAAGAGGACATAAAGCCCAGTCTTTGGTTTCCTGGAGAGTAATGTAGCCTAATGCAGAGTGGAAAAAGTTCACAAGTGGAAAATTCTCTTGTTATTGACAGCAAAAGCAAAAAAGTGAAAGAACGAAAAATGCTATCTACAGAAAATAAGAAAAACCCTGCACTGTGTCACCCACTAAAAGGCAAAAACCAACAGCAATTACGTCACCTTTAGCAATAACTGGTTTTACAATGGCATTCAGAATTTTGTGTGTCTACAGACAAGTAGGTTTTTTGTCCTCAACTCCACTATCTTTCCTACTTGTTTACTTACATTGGGAGAATCCCATAGTCTCTTTCTCCATTCCTTCTGCAGTGAATTGTTGTTCTTATTCTGGAAAGGAAAACCCATCAGAATCAGTATGAAACAGAGAGAAGAGCTTAGATGACACTATCATAAGGAATATAGGATAAAGGAAAGCTAAAAGGTTTTTAAAGTACCCTAAACACTCAGAAGCACAACTCTGTTGCTTACATGTTTTAAACTGCAACATAAATGGAATACAACTTACTTTCACCTTATCCAGACCAAACAAACTTATGATCCCCAGGGCATACCACCTATAAATAAGATATCCTCAACACTTGCTCACCAACAACTGCGGAGATCATCTCTCAGCAAGCAAAAGCCTTCTGGATATTATCAGTTAAACCATAAAACTCTTGAAAGTGAAGATGACCATCAGGTAAGAAAAGAAGTGTGTTTTTTTGAAAAACTGAGGTTTCTAATAGATTTTCCACAGGAACTTTTTCTCAAACTGAAAGAGAGGTCATGCCAGAAGAGCTAATCACTCGACAGCAGGGGAGAGCAGGCAAGAAGTTTCCATCTGTACAGAAGAAAACCTCAGTTTAAACTCTGATGATGTGCCATAAAATGGTGTTCTTGTTTTTCAGCCACCCTTTCTCCCAAGGAAAGTACCAAGTGAGAGACGTTATGTCACTTTTTGTGAGATTACTGTTTCTTTGAGTTCAAGATCAGGGTGTCACCTGAAAATATTTCTGAAGATTAAAGAGATGTTAAAGACCTGTGACAGCAGTCAGAAGTGTTCTGGGTTTTAGGAATAATTTGAATTATTTTATTGAAACAGAGCCTGGAAATATCATGCCCTGTACAAACAGGACAAAATGTGATTTTTTTTTTCTTCCCATTTTAAAGATGGGCTCCAGGTATCAAGTGGATCTCAGAAAAATAGCTATTTGGTTTTGGAAATCTTCCTTTTGTTTAATATTAAATTTAATTATTACCTATATGTTTCTAGGTGTAATGGAGATAAAGATCACAACAAATAGCACAATGCCATCTCTTTTAAATGTGCCAAAAGTGAGCAGAGATTTTTTTCATTTCATTCATCTTTTATAATTTGCTTCAGAGACTTCACAAAGAAACATGGAAAAGCTTTGTCTGTCTGTGTTGATATTCAGAAGGTCAGTTTTTGCATGCCAGACACTGACTCTTACTGACTTTTCAATCCAGTATCACAAGCTGCAATGACTTTTGGCCTTAGCAGAAAATAAGGTCTAAGTTTTTAGCTGCTCTCTCCTCACAAATTGGAAGCGTATTTTACTCAACTTCACCACTGCTGCCACAACAACTTTGTCCTTGTCCACATCACCCTTCGCATGCATGCACAGTTGAGCAAAGCTCAATGTGCCAGAACAGGAAAAAATAATATCGAGCCCAAAAAGCAATCTCTTCCAGAACAGAAGAAACAGGACCTGGTCTCTTCTGCAGTGTCTGGCCCCGGGTACTCAGCAGTGGAAGAGCTCTTCAGCCCCAGGAGCTGAAGCTGGAAAATCTCATTCTTCCCTCTAGTCAATGCCAAGCTGTCCCTTACAGATCTTTCTATGGCCTTTCCAATGGGGGCAGCAGCCACAAGACTTCCACTGGCTGACTATTCAACGTTTTAGGTGAAAACATGACTGGTTTAAAAAGAGTGGTATAAAAAGGGTGAGGGGGGTCAGGGCAGGTTTCCAGCCTCTCCTATACATCACTGGCAGGAAAGTTTCTCTTGTTACCTGTGTTTTTGTGCTGCCTCTTTTTGTCATCTTTTTGCCAAATCAGCTTATCAGACCTCTGTTTTCTGGCTTGACTTAGGTAGGTCACTTTTTGAAACACAATGAGAGAAAAGTAATAAAAGTGCAGGGCCAGAAGGCACTTTAAGTCCTATCTCACCCAGCCCTCTGCAAGACTAAATTGTACCCAAGCCACCTCTAGGAAATCCTAATTTCTATAATTTCTCTACATAGCTTGTTCTAGCGCACCATTTTCTGCTAGCTGGGATCTTTTTTCTTAACAATTGTTTTATTTCTCAGATATTCTCAGTTTTGTCTTGTACTATTCCACCAGAATTAGTCATTGTTTTCTTCTATAATAAGCTTTGATAATCAGAAAACAAAACAAGTTCTTATGGGTTTGTTAATTCAGCTTTTTCTCAAGGGATAGTTTCTCCTACCACTACCTTTCATTTTCCTCATATTCCCTCTATTTGCCCATATTTTTCTTCAAGTGCGCTCCTCAAAACTGGAGGAGCTATTTGAAATAAGGCTTCCCTATTGCCAAGATTATACTAGCTATTGTTCTCCACAACAGCAACACTGTTGACTCATTGTGTGTGAGCCCCTTTAAGCCCTCCACAGACACTGTCCTGCTGGACTCCTACCCAGACAGTTATTCCCCATTCTACACCTGCAAAGTTAATTTTTCATCTTTCAGTGCCACATATTGCAGTTGTCCTCTCTGAATTTCATCTTACTCATTTGATCTCGTCAGTTTAAGAAGCTTGTTTGACATTTAACCTTTTTCCCTATTCTCCTTCATAAGGGGTCTCACATTGGTGTCATCTTCCAAGTCACTCACTGGACACAAGCCCGGACAACTACCTGCAGTGCCCATTTGAATTCTCCTCTGGATAGCTCTCTTCAAGTATTTTGCTTTTTAACTTTTGTACTCATTTCATCCTGATTTACCTTTGCATCTCTTCTTCAAGTCCCTCTTTGTTACAATGTCTTATGAGACAGTGTGAAAAGCCTTACCAGTGCCCATTTCTGCCCATCTAGTTCTGTAACCCTAGTGGGGAAGACAATTAAGTGTTGGCTTCCATTTTTACTTTCATCAGCACCTAGGTTCCCTTGAAATGACTGAAAAGTACTGGAGCAGATGTTATACTGCATACTGAAAGCAGGCAGACTGACTGCCATCTTTCTATTAATGACAATCTTTGACACTACTTTACCCCTTAAATTTCACCCAGCCTCAAGGACTTTTCTATTTATTGTTTCCTGAACTTTCTCCCTTTTTTCAAAATATAAAGATAAATAATATCCCAACACCTGCCCTGCATGGAGAAAAATGTTCCATCAAACTCCAATAAATACATAATGAAAAAGTGCATTCTATTACTCTGTGCTGTGACAGTTTGAAGATGCTATGCGCAAACTATGACTCAGATTTGAGATTATGAATTCTACATCTACACCAGCCATGCAATAACACACACAGTACATCTCCTGGAGAGAAGCTACAGAACAAATGAACACTAGTTAACAGAAAAGACCCTAATTTCTGTGAATCACCACATCCAATGAAGCCTTAAGAGGAAACATAGAGAGTTTGATGGAAAGGAATTTCCTTCAACCAGAGTAAAATCATTACAGTTAGTTTTTTCATAAAAAAGGGGATTCAGAAAAACAGAAGAAGACAGCTACACAACAGGAAAACAATGTTCTAGAAAAAAAAGGTAAATGAGAATTGGAAGAGGGTAGTACACAGGACATTTGCAAAGCAGACTCCCCACAGTCACTCAACACCAGTGACAATGTCCAGGCTCAGCAGACTCCAAGCTGAAAAGTTAAGACATGCTTTAATCAATATTAGAGTTCAAAACCAGGCAAAGATAACATTGGAAGTTAACGGTCTTTTTTTGTCATAGAAAGCATTCACCTTTAATGTCTTTTAAAACAACATTAATTTGATACATCAGCCCCATTTCTTCCCATCTTCTACCATGTGAAGGTATCTCGCTGCCTCCTATAGCTTACTCTTGTCAGGCTCTCACTTAAGGATGTACAGCAAATCAAACCTTCTCTTCTGCCCTTCAGTTCTTTTATGTCTGGCATGTCCTAAGCACATAGACTTGTATGGCTCCAACAAGCACAGTAGATGTCTTTCTCGTTACTGAAAGTGAAATGAACATGTAATCCATGAGTTAACTAATTTACAATAAACTGAAAACATCAGTTACTTAGCTTTTTAAAAAATGTGTTGATAAAATTCAGTGTTATTTGTGATTGGGTAACTAATAAATATTTTGCATTTCCATTCTAAGATATGGTAGTGTACTTCAGGTCACATCGAGTCTGAAGATGCCCTGCATTGAAATTAATCTCTCTGGTATCTTCAAGCTCCTTTGGGAACAGCACTATTAGAGCAAGGAAACACTTTAGCACTATTGCGGAGTATTTATACTAAAGTCAAACCCAGAAGCTCAGGCAGGTACGCAAACCAAATCTGTTTTTTCCATGAAAACCATATTATAGAATCATAGAATGGTTTGGATTGGAAGGGACCTTAAAGATCATCTAGTTCCAACCCCCCTGCCATAGGCAGGCACACCCCCCACTAGACCAGGTTGCTCAAAGCCTCCCTTGAACCCTTCCAGGGGGGGGCCATCCACAACTTCTCTGGGTAACCTGTTCCAGTGTCTCACCACCCTCACAGTGAAGACTTCCTTCCTAATGTCTAATCTAAACCTACCCTCTTCCAGTTTAAAGCCATTACCCCTTGTTCTATCACTGCCTGCCCTTGTAAAAAGTCCCTCCCTAGCTTTCTTGTAGCCCCTTCAGGTACTGGAAGGCCGCTATAAGGTCCCCCCAGAGCTTTCTCTTCTCCAGGCTGAACAGCCCCAATTCTTTAAGCCTGTGCTCATAAGAGAGGTGCTCCAGCCCACTGATC
>NW_010299465.1:311-2485 GCF_000700745.2 Antrostomus carolinensis | reverse complement strand
GTGGTGGGGGGTGACAGGGACAGGGCAGGAGGGCAAGGAAAGGCCCTGGAGCTCCTCACTGGGCTATGGGGCAGGTGAGCAGGGCTGGGGGTGTTCCTCTGGCTGCCTCCTCCTCGAAACATCCACCAAGCCTCCCAGAAACAACTCTGCTCAAAGAGAGCCAGCTCTGCTGTCCCCATCCATCCCAAGGTGGTGGTGGGGGGTGACAGGGACAGGGCAGGAGGGCAAGGAAAGGCCCTGGAGCTCCTCACTGGGCTATGGGGCAGGTGAGCAGGGCTGGGGGTGTTCCTCTGGCTGCCTCCTCCTCGAAACATCCACCAAGCCTCCCAGAAACAACTCTGCTCAAAGAGAGCCAGCTCTGCTGTCCCCATCCATCCCAAGGTGACAGGGATGGGCAGACAGTCCCCACAGGGACCGTGGGCTGTGTCCTCCAGCTGGGCCCTGCCACCTTCCTGGGGACATCTTGACAAAACCCAGCTCAGGGACGGAGCAGGAGGGATGCAAATCCAGCCAGTGGTACCCAGGCTGGGAAACCTTCCTCTGGGCTGGGAGCAGCTTTCCCAGCCCATGTTCTTCACAGGGCACCCACCGGGGAGGGCTGCAGGGACCTCTAACCCAGTATTCCTCTTGTCCTCCTTCCTTACAACTTCACTCAAGCCCAGGCAAAATAAAACTCATCCCACAGTGAGTCAGAGCTGATTTCTGGCCATCCAGCCCTTCCACCCTGATCTCCCAGCTGATAGCAGGAGAGACAAACAGGTCAAGAACGCGGTAATCTCAGCTCGGCACCGGTGCCGCATGCTAACGAGCTGCTAGAAATGCACCCGGTGTTTCGTCTGGCACTAAATATTGCCTGTCCTACAGCCCCGGATCCTGAGTCAATAGGATCTCAAGGAGGAGAAGCTGGTTTTTGGAGGGCAGGGGAGAGACTCGCTCATGCTTGTTCATCTCCCTGGAATATGCACACACAGGTTAAAACAAATCCCTACTTCCATGCCTTAAAATGGGAAGAGTTGAGAGGGTTGGAATACTGGAGGCAGTGTGGTTATCTGTCTGTCTGGGTCAGCTGATTCACCAGCTGGTCATCCTCAGGGTTATCTAACCAGCCGCAGAGCTGCTCATCCCTTTGTCCATCCATCTCCCATCTATCTATCCATTCACCCATTCATCCATCCATGCACCCATCCATCCAACCACCCATCCACTCATCCATCTATCCATCCACCCATCCATCCAACCATTTGTCCATCCATTCACCCATTCATCCATCCACCCATCCATCTGTCCACCCACCCATCCATCCAACCATGTCCACCCATTCATCCATCCACCCATCCACCTGTCCATCCATCCATCCATTCACCTGTCTGTCCATCCACCCAATCACCCATCCACTCATCCATCCACCCACCCATTCGTCCATCCATCCATCCATTCACCTGTCTGTCCATCCACCCAATCACCCATCCACTCATCCATCCACCCACCCATCCATCCACCCACCCATTCATCCATTCGTCCATCCATTCACCTGTCTGTCCATCCACCCAATCACCCACCCACTCATCCATCTACCCATGCATCCATCCATCTACCCACCCATGCATCCTTCAGGGCTGGGTGATGGCAGAGCTCAGCCCCAGGCTGTGCTGGTGCCCGTGGCAGAGGTTTTGCCATGTGCCAGGACCCACCTCGTGATCCTCCTGGGCTCCATGAAGCTGGGGGAGTCACGTCTCCTCTTCCTGATTGGGGAGTAGCTCCTGGAGCGGCGCCGGGCACGGGCAGGATCAGGGTCACCGTGGCGTGTTCGGGGCTCGTTGTCCTTCTCTCTACACCATGAGGATGAGGAGGAGCATCAGGGGTGTGGGCTGGGGTCCAGGGTGGGATGCAGGGACAGCCCGGGCACCCCCATGGATGTGACACCCCAATCTGGGGCTGGTCTTTCCAGTGCCACCAGGGACAGCGATGACCCATAACCCCCTCCTCAAGCCCCAGGGGAGGTGGGATGTTCTCTGAGCCCATCGCTGGTGCCTGCACCCCCGTGATGAAGCCCCCCAGGTACTGACCTGCTGGCGGGTTTTTTGGGTGAGGGCGAGCGGGAGCGGCTGCGTCCCACCCTCTTCTCCCGGGAACGGGAGCGGGACTTGGAGAGGGAACCGCTGGAGCTCACGGGG
>NW_010299465.1:0-279 GCF_000700745.2 Antrostomus carolinensis | reverse complement strand
CGCTCCGAGGCGTGCCGGGAGTGCTTGGCCGACGACTCTGAGCTGCTGTTGGGCCGGCCCCGGTGGTGCCTCTCCTTCACCCTGCGAAGGCAGATCCCAGCATCTCCTCACACCGCGCCTGCCGCAGCTGCAGGAGTGTCACCGCGGGCACTGGGGACCCCATGGGAAGCAGCTGATGCACCTACATGCTCCCCATTTTCAGCCAGGCTGCATCCCTGATTATAAAGCACGGGGTCCTTGCCTGCTTGGGACCCGGTAAGCCTGTGGGATGCTGCAGTC
>NW_010299464.1:0-219 GCF_000700745.2 Antrostomus carolinensis | reverse complement strand
CGGTGACGCGGTGTCAGAGGCGGTGAGGGGACAGGGGACACTCCCTCACACCTCCCCACTGCCACCTGCTCTGAGTCACCCACGGTGACAGCAACACATGGGGGGGACAACGAGTCCCCCGTGTCCCCGCGGTGCCGAAGGCTCCGGGCTTCACCACGGCAGCTCCGTGCGGCTCTAAATCCCCGGGGATGGTCCCGCCCCTCCTGTCACCGCTCCGGC
>NW_010299463.1:0-12482 GCF_000700745.2 Antrostomus carolinensis | reverse complement strand
CATTCTATGATTCTATGATTCTATGAATTAGTTGGCTAGTGAAAGATGCAAAATGAAATGGACCAGAGCACAAATAAAAATGTAGCTCTAGGAAGAAAGCCAGGCAAATTGTTGTCTTCTAAAGGCTGCTTTCCCATATGAAGTGTGGTCTGGATGTCAAAGCTAAGTGACAAGGGTGTAGTACTGTTCATATCTGGTTGATAGCCTGAATGTTGCTTGCTCATCATCTCGTGCGCAGCTTCATGGGCCTTTGCCAATACAGGCCCTCTGGACACCCAGAATGGGCAGCAGGGAGTGTAAATTGTGGGGTACTCCCTATGATGAAGAAGTCCAAGGACCTCTGTCCCCAGCTTTTCATAGCTATTAAGCTACCAAACTGACAGGCTTTGGGGGTTCTGAACATCCTAGAGAACTGTAGAAAGATTTTGTAAAGGTCAAATCGTAATTTTCTTATTCTCTTCTTCAAAAGAGAGGTCTTAATTCACATTATATGACAAAAATCATAATGTCATTTTTTTTTCTATTTCAAAATAATTTGTTTCAATAATTTCTTCTTCAGCTGTGATATAATCATAAAACCCATAATTCTTCACATCACAGATGAAATTAATAAGAAGTACTGTGATAAATGCTTTGAAAATAAATCTCTTATGTATTTCTTCTGATAACTCAAGAACAAGAGGATAGTCCAGAAGACAACATGCCTCAAATCAATGCATAAGAAGACATTATATTACAAGGTACAGATATGCCTGTAAAACTCATTTCTACTAGATAGCTTCAGCTATGTCTAGACTGCCTGTAAACCTTAAGTACATGCCCCAGTTCATACTTAAATTGAGCTGTTTGGAGATAAGGCCATAACCAGGCAAACAGTGTCTGCTATCCAATAAAACAAAAAGAATAAAGGGATTCCCTGGGAATCTAATATTTTAATGGACAGAATGAAAAAAACAATAGGTATAATTAGTGACAACTTACAATTTAAAAAGATTTTACAATGTTAAACATTGTGTTTCAGGGAACAATCTGATACATCTGATGAGTGAGCACAGGGAGTCTTTCTCTGTCTTCTTAGCTACAGAGTTCCTTCCTTGTGATACAGCTGTTGATGGCACTTGTAGAAAGAAAGTACTGAACAGACGGAATAGACAGATACAAAGACTAATGTACTTCAAAAGGAAGTCAGATGCCTAAGTGCTTTAACATATGTGACTCCAATAATTACACCATACTTGTTGACTAATGAACACTGATCTACAGATTTAGTATCCCAAATAAAGGAAACCACTTGTTGGTGTTGGACCAGTTATCACTGGATGAAATTAAACAAAAGCAAGAGAAAAATTAATGGTTTTAGTCTACATAGTCCAGGTTTTGCTGGAGACATAAAAACAGTACAGCCAAGTTTTGCATGTACGGCACTGCTTTATCAGAGCAAATATTTCACTAGTCAGACCTCTTAAAAGTTTGCAAGAGTCCATCATACTCACTATGATTCATAATTTGCATATCCCACATCCTGAAACTTCACTGTACTTCCTCTGCAGCTCACTTCACAGACTCTTGGCTAGAAAACAGCTCAATTTACCAACTGACTGTAGGCAGTAGGCTTTGAGCAACAACAACAACAACAATGATGAAGCCAATAAAAGCTCCAGAACTGCAGTGATGATTAAAATTACAGGTGTATGTTATACAGTTGTGATAATTCTTGACCCTGTGCTTGGCAGTAGAATTGCTTTGAGCATCTTTTGAGCTTTCATAGGAATAGCTGGAAACCAAGTACCGTATATCTATTCAGCATAATTGTTGCTGATTTCTTATTGTTGATTAGTCTGTCATTTTGAATGCAGTGTGACCTGAAAAGAGAATATTGGATTTCCAAAGAACAACTCTGCAGTTTTAATCTATTCACGTTGCCACTGAACAAGACAGGTAGTATTGTATTTCTTGCTGTCATCACATTAGATTGGTTATTTAAAGTGGTTCATCTGCATCATCAGTTGAATAAAATATCAATACTTTGTGCCACGAAAATAGCGGTTATGGTCTGGACTACTGCTCTGCTGCTGAACTTCCATGTCATTGCCATGAAAGCTTTTCATTATGACACATCTTGTCAAAATTACATACCTGACCAGTAAGATACAAGAAGCAGTTGAGTGGTGTAAAACTTCAATTTGTTATTGATTTCTTTTCTGTCTTTCAGGTATTTTCTTCAGTATTTTCTGCATTATCTTCAAACTGAAGCAGTTGACTGAAAGGAACACAGTCCAAAGAGCTATACAGTGCTAATAGGCATCATTCTTTGTTCATTGTTATATATATTGCCTGCTTCTTTCCCGCTATTCTGTTCTGATTGGCACTGTGGAAAGCATTACAAAAACTGTTGGTATTGTAGTCACCTTATTCCATGCTTCAATTGCCTTTACATACCTAAACAATATGCCTGAACAGGTAGGTATTGCTTTTAAAGTCCAGGGTTCATAAATTGATGCAAAAAAAGAAGAAAAAACCTACATCTATTTAGAGAGACTCATGTAACAGATGAAAGTAAGAGTCCAGCAAGAAATTTAGAACACAGACTGCAGTCTCTCAAAGCATTAGTGTTATGACAGTAGAACTACTTTGGAATTGTGTTTGCATCCCTCTGTTACTCCTGATTTTTATTTGATAAATTAAAAGGTGATTTGGGGATTTAGATACAATACAGCATCATGGATACATATGTGACTTGGATACAGTAAGGCATCATAGCCCAGCATTTCAAGAAAGATGAGCATGAGGGAATCTGTGGTTAATATGTATACTCTTTTTTAAGCAGGTAAAACTCTGGGCAAGTCAAGTGGCCTCAGAGTTTTGAATTGGCTTCACTTAATTTTCTATGCATTTGGCTAGTGCTTTGTTTGGGTTTTTTCAGACATTAAACTTTCAGATTAAATCTGAGTTGCTCAAACTTTGAGTCTAGTCAGCACAAACACCACTGTAGTGACTAGAAAGAGATGGCAGCACAACCAGAGGGTGAAACATATCCTAGAGAAGTAGACCTACCTCCTTCAACTGCTGGTCTCCACCTACTGATTACAGAGGAAATCTAGCATGACTCAATTCTTGATAGAGAGATCTTAGCTAAATTGCTGATAGTAGGTAGGGTAAGTAAGAGTGTAAAGATGATTACCCCTGAAGTCCCAGTCTCAGAGGGACTCAGCTTCTATTGAACAGGAGTGGAAAAATCATTTTAGAAGAGCAGAGCACTCTAAAAAATTAAAAATCTGGCCAGTGTACCACTGTAGGTACTGGAAATCTACCGATTGCCTCTGCCCCAAATACTTTTCAATCTTTCTGTGACAAATCCAGAAGCAAAAAATTAAACCTGTTTCTCAGGAAGCCAATGAGAGTTTTGCAATTACCTTAAATTAAGTCAGAATTTCATTCATGAAATAGAAGTATGAGATTAAAATCAAGGTATAAGAAATAGGTTTTGAGAAGCCCTTTCAATAATATAGTTTACATGTTTGACACAAAAAATGAAAGGTTGGTGCAAGCACAGAGCATATATCAAAAGAGGCACTGAGGTATGAAGCAGAAGACAGAATAATAAAGTGAGAGCCGAGGTGAACAGATGGAGCACTGGCAGAAAAAAGGAGCAGGGCTTTGAAGTCATGGGACTACTCCAAACTGACGCTCAAATACAAAAATCAGAAACTGGCTTCTCATAGAGTAAATTCTGCCTTGGTTACCAGAAAAGAAAATAAAATCAATTTTCAATGACTTGATTATCACATTCTAGAATCAAGCCAAATTTCTTCACATTTTCTTCTCTTTGCATCCAGTGCAGAATGAAAAATGCATGAACCATGTAATGAACAGCAGATTATGAGAAGTCAAGTCCAAGTTCATTGTTTACATTATTACCTATCTCTAGAAAACAACTAAATAGCAAGATCAGTTTCTTTTAGGAACATATATCATGCTATGAGTTATCTTCTTTGAATCATGAAGAAAATAACCTGGGAGTATATTTTTATTGGTATCAGTAGCTGACCCAGCTGTTTCACAGCATTTTCCTAGAGCAGCAGTTCAGTTCTGTTAGCACTGATTAACCTGGTATTAACTCACTATTAACCTTAAATCAGAATTCTCATACACTTCATTTAAAGATCACAGTGTGTAAAATTTTTTATGGCTGAACTCTTCTTACCTTCATAAACATTAGAAATTGTGTGTCATCTCCTTCTTTAGTGACAGTCAACATTGCAAAGTCAATGGAGCAATAGCAAATTATATCAGTTATGAAGCTGGCCAAGGTTCAAAGTTAATTTAAATTTCTAAGCTATCATAGAACAGGTAATAATCGTGTGGCTGAACGCATTACCACAAAAAACACCAGCTGTAGGAGAAATATAGTTAACTTCATCTGTTTATTCCAGATCTAAATAACTGAACTTTATGGCTAGGGACAGTAAGAACTTCAAATTTCTAATTCTTCTTCAAGCAGTCATGGAAAAATAATTTAACTCTACTATTTTTTTTTTTTTTTTGGCTCCTATTTTTTTTCTTTAAGGCATGGTTGTAAAATTAGTTTCTTGATAGGCTGCTGGATGGACAGTAGTAGCAGATCAGCAGTAATTCTTATCAGAGAGGTTTATTGTAGATTTATTGAGAATTACCATTCAGTTTCAAATTTCATTTAAAAATTCCAGAAGGAAAGGCTATGCCATGTTGCTACAAAAGGCTGATGTGATCTTCCAGTGGAATGACATCTACATTATGCTGATATAGTGACATTAGAGCCAGGCCCAATGCTTTAAGGAAGAAACTGTTTAAAAATCCTGATTAAAGCACATTGAGTTTTTATGGTTAATTTCATACCCTGCACATGTTCAGAGCCACAGCTGAGTTTCGTAAGCCCTTAATTTGTGTGTGGAATTAGTCCCTTCCTTTTGGGCTAAAGCAATAGCTCCTTAATATTTAATTTCATCTCATGATATTTTTGGTAGCCAGACACTGGGCAGAGAGAACCAAGCACTCTTTTCTTTTGCTGTTATCTTCTACACTACACAGTGGCATGAAGTTAAACAAAGTACAACTGCTGGTATGGAATCTTCTGATATAAATTTCAAGAAGTATTTTAAACTGTTAAGAACTCCTCCAGTATGCCATCCCTGTACTTTTGGCTGTTGGCAGGGAGTGAGTAAGATGCAGTGGGCATTGTTCCAAAACATTCGGTAACTACTGATTGGGTTTATCACAATTCTTGTACTCTATGAGAGTTCTCCTCCAAACACCTGTCCAAATACATTTTTCTCATTGAATGGGTTATTATTCTTAGTGTGCTAAGAATGTTTCTTCTCTGTAGTTGAGCATAACTGTGTAAAATTAAAACTCACTCAACCTATTTGGCACAAAGTCGTTTTCCTGTGCCTGCAGATTACTACCATACATTCTGAATCAGACTGTCACAAGTCAGCGACAGGTGCTTCAGTTATACTTAAGGATATCCCTACACTTTCTGCATTTTTTTTCCCTGCAAAGGGATGAACCAACTACATTCATTGATCTTGGTCAAGAAATGAGGAAATTTGCATATCTGGTTTTTGCAACAATTATTAATCTAAAACAATAATGGAAAATATTTCTGTCTAGCTAGCAATCTGTTATGGAAGTGTCTTACACTTGCTGTGCCTTATTTTGACCTAATGCTATGAATACAAGACTCAAAAGCCAGAAAGAATAAAGACTTTTATCTGCAACACAATCCTCAGTGTTTTAAATAAATTATATGCTTTTTACTTAACTGAGAAAGGAAAAAAGATTTCTGAGATGCAAGTTCAACTACTGTTAAAAGTATATCTTTGCAAGCAGTCTGCCTTTATGACCAGGAGGTTGCTTGTGTTGCATGCAAAAGTAGTTTTCAGCTAATCCACATCTGCTCATCTGTGAGCACCCTGTACCAGCCTACTCATGCTTTACAACAGCCAAAAAGCTGCACTGGGAGCTACTAATCCATAGAGTAAAGATGGAGAACAGGACCTCTAGTTGCAGCAAAGGCAAGCCTCCATAGATATACAGTCTCAGGATCTCAGATGCTAGATTTAGTGCCAAATAGCACTTTCCAGATCCTGAGCCTGACTGCATGTGAGCCATCAACATCTGGACTCCCTGCCATCCTGAGATTCAGGTGTATACCAGTGTCACAGGGAAAAGCAACACCAGCCAGTGAGACACTGCTAATCTCAATTTATGAAGTGGACCAAGCAAGAGATAAGCTTTGGCTGGAAAAGCCTTACACTGACACACAGACACACAAATCAAGACCCACCCCAGTTACTGCCTGAGTCAGTTATCTCAGTCTTGCTTGAAGGAAGCAAGACACCCATTGAGACCAGATCCACTGTCAGGATCTGTTCAGAGGCTCAGGACCAACAAGTAACAGTTTCACCTTGCATTCTCCTTCTACATAGTGTTGGATGTCTGCATAGCAATGTTTCCCTTGATCTCAGTTACTGGAGGGTTTTATGCCAGGATTTGGCACAGGCTGCCAATCAAATCAGTATGCAGTGATATCACTGTCTATCTTTCCAGCAGTTTCAAATAATGCGCTTGTGTGACATGTTGATCCACAGCCCATGCCAACGCTCAATACATTCAGCTCTTGTTTGCATTTTCTTGTCAGCTATTACTCATTACACTCAACTGTGGATCAAAGCATCATCATGCTGGCCTTCACCAAACTTTTTTGGCCCCTTTTTCCCCTTGATCTTCCCTCCGATAGTCCCTCCTCCTCATGGAGGAATCATTCATAGAAGCAAACCAGAAAATATGAACAAAGATGTTCCTGCAACATGCTCTGGACAGAGCTCAATTCCTCTTGTCTAGATACACATTAAACATCCAGACTCTACTCAGAGTGCCTGTGCAAACAACCAAATAGCGGACAATCCACCTATTCCGAAAGCAAGTTCGTATGTGAACCCGACCACACAATGTTTCTGAGAAAGCTTTTCTAATTTGGCCCCGCTTTGAGTGGGTATTGGACCAGATGCCCTACAGAAGTCCTTTCCAATCTATAAGGTCCTTTCTGAACCGTTTTTCTATGATCCTCTGACATGTTCTCCCTTCAACACAAGCTGTTTGCTGTTGACTTTACTGCTTGCATCCTTTTCATAAGAAAACCCTGAGGCAACCCTAAGGCAGTTTGCATGTACCAAGAAGAGAGAAAAACCCTCATCTGGAACAGGCATGAGGAGAGATTTTCAACACCTCTCTCAAAGTACAGAGTAGAAGCCAGCTTTTGGAGAATATGTTTTCAGGGCACCTATTCATTGTAATAATTGAAGGTGTCGTAGATTAAATAAATATTGGTTCTTGCTACTGGCCTAACAGCACTTTTTCTTTTTAGGGTTATATTCAGGAACTGTAACGTGTTGATTCAATGCTGCAACATATTGAAAAAAAAGCTGTGTTGATATAATGTAAAAACAATCCATTGATCATCCTGACATCCAACAAATAACTTTTACTCTTTAATCTGAAAATTATGGCTGTTGCATGTGTTACTAAATCACGCTATTGCTATTCTACAGACAGTCTTTATGGCTCAGCTTTAGGTTTCAGGGTTTTTTCTTTTCCACTGGCACATATTTCCAGTTTTCTCCTTTCATGTACCACTGTGACATTTCCTTTACAGGGGAATGTGGGTAGAGCCAGATGAGCTACTTACAGTGTACAGTTCACACATTTGTTATTATCTACAGCTCATATGATACCAGAGAGTAAGTCCTTTCCCCGAAGACTAGCCAGGATAAAAACAGCACAACTTAAAGGGACCACCAATTCAGAGCTGGGAATCCTGCTGGGATAAGAAACCAGTACTTACAGATTTCAGTTCAGTAGACTACATTTCAGCTGATTGTGCTGGCATTCCTCATCAAATACCAGTGAGATGTGATATTGTTTGAAGTACTTCCTAACAATTTTCACTTCTTGCAAATAATCCATTGGCAGATTTTCTATTAATAAGTAATTTGTTGCTCTTTTAAGATATTAAAAAAAAATACTTCTAGGAATATAAATCAGATCACAGATTCCCTGAGAAATACTTGCCATCCCATTTTACTAAGTATTCACCATTTATTCTTTACTACAGCTATGTAGCTGCCATGTTATCTAATTTATACATCTTACTCAGCAAACACCAAATATTTTCCATGGGACATTCAGCTTGGTGGCCTGAACCACAGCTCCCTTCCATCTCTCATTTCCAGGTTTCCTTTCCAGATGGAAGAAAGCACCAAGACAGAAGTCCAGCATATGCATCTGAACCTGGAGTTCATATTCTCAACTCCAATTTAGACAGAGTCGTATCCTTTTTACCAGCATTAAAGAGAACTTTCAAGTTAGTTCCCTGCAACAACAACAGACTAGTCACCATTTCAAAAATAAATATTTGCCAAGAGTTGCCAGTGCAACTATGTGAGTAGCATTAACATCACCAAAGACATTAAACTGGCTTCTAATTAGGAATGTGATTTAATGTTTTTACCACCCTTTTAAAAATATCCATATGTTTGACATTTTGTTTGTAAGAATACTCACACAAATGAATTCTGGGTCCATGGCTGAGATACATTTTTTTTTTTCAAGTGTAAGGCACTTTAAAAGGCTTATTTGTTAAGTCAAAGAACTAAAACAGCAACGTACATTCATAATACAACATGTCACACAGCTTCATTATTAACCATGAATACTAAGTACCTGACTAAACAAGCTAGTAAAAAAAAAAAGTGTATTTTTTCCTAGAAAAATGTTAACAAAAATGAAAAATAATGAAAAAGAGCTATCAGCATTTTTATAAGGAACTATTTCTGTTCCTCACCACCATTTTCACTCCCCTCCAAAAAGGAAAACTAACAGCAAAAAATATTTTGGAAGAAAACAAATTGGGAGATCCAGAGGAGTTGTAGTTCTAATATTTCATATTACTAGTCTCCCTCACAGATTTATCTTCTAGGTTGCACTATATATTTAGTGGTGCAACATAATATTTTGCATCATGAGTGGTGCATGAGAGAACCCAGATATATCATGGAAGTTTGCAGTCAGAGCAATTTAATCAAGCTTGAGAGCCCAGTCTTATAATCTAAGAAAAGACAACCATGATTCCCATGATGCACTGTAGCAGAATTTTTTAATGAAATGCCTTATTAGCAGTCAAATATTGGCATATTCAACCACTTGCATTTTTGAAGGAAGAAAACAGACCGAAGTGAGATCCTTGTGAAAATATTTGTTTCGTCAAAACCCACTTTTTCTACAAAATAGCAATAATGACTGGAAAAAAGCTGCAATCAGCTCAACTATTTAGAACAAATGGATGTAAATACAAATAGCTACATTGGTTATGGAAATGATTTACCTATTTATTTTTGCATTCAAGGTGCTACAGTATTTCTGTTTCTGCTGGCAAGGCTGGATTTCACAGCAGTATATTGCCCCAGCAGTACAATGGAAGAAAAAGGAGTTAAACCACAGCTTCTTCTGACACTGTGCATGCAGAGCGAGTGACACACAGACCAACCATTTAAGTAAATATTATGTAGAAGTTTTTGAAATGTAGAAGCAAGATAAACATAATCAGAGAACTTTATTAAATTGAATAGTTACCTATTTGAAAAGGATCTTTTTCTCTCACACTCCCATGTACAATTTCATTGATTCCTGTGAGAGTTGGCTTGCACCTGTGTTGCAAGAACCTCTGACAAACACTGAGCAAACAAAATGGGTGCCTAAACTGCAGTTTTGCATTTAAAGCCAGTTACGTCTCTGCTTGCCGCCTAACGTGATTATTATTTTCTTCTGAATGTTTACTGCATTTGAAATGTGTTTGAACAACATTGTTCTTACTAGTTCTAAAATGGTTCTTACTATTAATTGAAAGCTTTTGTCATAAATCAGCCACAGAAATTAGCACATTCCATAATTAGGCATTTTGCAGAGGCTTAGTAAAAAAAACGTAACTAGAAAAAAGGCTTTTCATTGCTTCTATTACCTTGCTTATCCACCTCTTTTCTCTTAACTGTATTTTCCATAGTTGATCTAAACTACAAAACTACTATGCAGAAAGAAAATTATCAGCAGACTGTAAATTCTCGTGTCTTGATTACTACAGCAAGTAAATTTTTGCTGCCCAAGTTCCTAGAGTTCAGGGATTACATGAAAAATTTAACAAACTTTTTGAAGTGAATGGAGAGAGTGGAGAGGTTTGATTTTCAGAGTTGAATGCTTTTTGAAAAAAAAAAAAGTAATGATTTTCATGGAGCCTGGAAGGTTTTTTAGAAGTATAAGTCCATCCTGACATTTTTTATCTTACAGGAGTTTGATTAGCTGTTCTCTGTGCAAAAGAAGTCAGCTGCTTAATATGCTACAGGGTAGGTCTCTAATGCGGTAAAGAGCTCAGCTCTCATGGTGTTACGTACTAGAAAGGATGCTCTTTCCATTCCACTGCAGAGGAATGAAATCATCTGCATTAAAAAACATTTTGCTGAAGCAACAGCCCCTTTTTCACTACTTTGTAATGGACTTTGAAGATTGATTCATCATGGGCCAGGACATAAGGCAGGCATGAAGTGCTGCCCACTTCCATTAGCAGCCCACGGGATCTAAGAGGAATACCTTGCTGCAGGAACGACAAGGCCAAAACTCCTAAAGTAACCATAAGTGTGTCAGATTTTGAAAAGCTTTCTCTTAAAGCAGAGGGCCGGGGCAGGAAAGGCTACCAGTGTTACTGAAAACCCCATTATAAATCAGCTACGCTTGTAGCATAGCCAGAAAATGTCTGTCATCAGCTCTGGAGATTTTACCTTGGTGCTGATTCACCTGCTTCTCCCTGAGCACGGTGTTATTCACAGCGGCTGACAAGACCCAGACCAGCCATCCTGAGTGACGCACCTGAGGCAGGCTCAGCCACTGGCCTCCACAGCGGCTCACCTGGGGGGCAGCCATTTCAGAGTGGCTGTTCCTGGGTGGCCATTTCAGGGCTCCCTGCCTTCAGAGCTGTTCCCAGCTGGAAGCTGGGGGCTGACAGGGTGGTGAGAGGTCATGTTTCCTGCTACCTTCCCTTTCTGTTCTGATGTACTGACACGCCCCACAACACGCACCGTGATGGACTGCATCCAGGTAATCGGCTCTGAATGCTCCTAGATGCCTCATCAGATGAAGAGTCAGCTATGCACAGCTCTCGCCGAGCCTCTATTTCTTACAGCAACAAAATGCTTTCAGTTTTTCAGTGATCTCTACTTTTAGATACACACCTGTAACTAACTATGGTCTGGTTATTGCAGGATACAGGAGCCTATTTGCATAGGAGCCTGCAAATGCAGCATATACTTTTGAAAATCATCAGCATTAAGGCAGCTATAACTATTTCTCAAAATAAAGTAAGCTTTAAGTGGATGGGGGCACTTGATGCTTTATACTACTTTTAATTAAAAGTGACTTTAAATACTTTAAAAATAAAATTAAAATATATCATGGGATAATTCAGGTTGGAAGGCACCTCAGACAAAAATACAATGAATTGCTTGAGGATTTGAATTTTTGTTTGCAGTTGCAATTAATATAAAAGAAAAGCTTTATTTTTCCTAGTTCGTGTCTCCTCTTTTTTTTTTTTTCCCCCCCAATAAGATAGAAGACAGATATATAGAAGCTTAAAAAAATCTCTGCAAAATAATATTGGAAGCAAAGCCTGTGTGTGCAATTCAGCACTTTGTTAGGACAAGTCATTCCTTGCTTGCCAAACAAACTCGGCTGAACAAAAGCTGTCGTTAAATAAGGCTCCTGTAATTTAGTGACGAGATAATGCTGTGTTATTTAATAATAAACTGTCTCACTCACATTGTCAACAAACACGGCAAAGGCATGACATTCATTTTCAAAGGGGGAAATATTCCCACTGTGACAGAATCATTACTACTCCTTTACTCTCATTATGTGAAATAATTGATTTGGACACAATACTAACATGTGGTGTGGGGAGAGAAGATCTCCAGCACAGAAAAGCAATAGTCTTTGCCTTAGAGTAACAGCAGTTATTCATGCTTCTACCCTTCTGGTAGAAGATTGCTTCCAGTGGTTGAAATAGAAACATTTATTTGTACTTACCAATGATAAACGTTTTCAGTTTGGCTTCAAATACTTTACCTCCAAAGTATTTATTGAGTAATGATATTCAGATATTTAAGCTGTTTCTGAAAAATGCTTAACCATTTTAATGTAGCCAGTAATAAAGGAAATAAGGAGTTCATTACACTAATACAAAGTTATTCATGCAGAATAATCACTACTTAAAAATTCTGCAACCTAATCCATGGGTTGGTTCTTCTTATGCATTTAATACTACATTTACAGAATGCTAAAAAAGCAATTTTTGCAAAAACCAATGCCCCAAGGACCTTACAGTCTTGATCAACCAACTTAAT
>NW_010299462.1:1654-5764 GCF_000700745.2 Antrostomus carolinensis | reverse complement strand
CCCGGTCTCTCCCCAGGCGTTCCCGGGTGAGGACGTCCCGGTGTTTGATCTGCTGCTGCTGGGGATCGGTCCGGACGGACACACGGCTTCGCTCTTCCCCGGACACCCCCTGCTCCAGGTGAGCTCTGACCTCCGCGGGGGTCACGGCTTCTTTTGGGGTTTTTTTCATTTTTTCATGGTTGGTTTTTTTCATTTTTCTTTTTTTTTTTTTCATTTTTTAATTTTTTTTCCCTTTTTTTTTCTTTTTTTTGTGCAAATGAGAGCACAAGGAGATGTTGGTGGAAAGCTCCTTTTTAAAATGTTTTTCCCATTTTTTCATTTTTTTTAATTTTTTATTTTTTTTTTTTCATTTTTTGTGTTTTTTTAATTTTTAAATATTTTTCCATTTTTTCATAGGGATTTTTTTTCATTTTTTCATGGTTTTTTATTCATTTTTTAATGTTTTTTCATTTTTTAATTTTTTTTCATTTAAAAATTTTTTTTCCATTTTTTCATGGATTTTTTTTCATTTTTTCACGTTTTTTTCTTTTTTTTCATGTTTTTTCAATATTTTCATGGGTTTTTTTATCATTTTTTCGTGTTTTTTCCATTTTTTCATGGGTTTTTTCATGTTTTTTTAAATTTTTAATTTTTTTTCCCAATTTTTCATGTTTTTTATTCATTTTTTCATGGTTTTTTCATTTTTTAATGTTTTTTCCAATTTTTCATGGATTTTTTATTTATTTTTTTCATGTTTTTTTTCATTTTATTTCATTTTTAAATTTTTTTTCCATTTTTCATAGTTTTTTATTCATTTTTTCGTGTTTTTTCATTTTTCATGATTTTTTCATTTTTTTTTATTCATTTTTTCGTGTTTTTTCCATTTTTTCATGGGTTTTTATTCATTTTTTCGTGTTTTTTCCATTTTTTCATGGGTTTTTATTCATTTTTTCGTGTTTTTTCCATTTTTTCATGGGTTTTTATTCATTTTTTCGTGTTTTTTCCATTTTTTCATGGGTTTTTATTCATTTTTTCGTGTTTTTTCCATTTTTTCATGGGTTTTTATTCATTTTTTCGTGTTTTTTTCATTTTTAATGTTTTCTTTATTCATTTTTTCGTGTTTTTTTCCATTTTTTAATGTTTTTTTTTCATTTTTCATTTTTTCTTTTTTTTTATGTTTTTTTCCAATTTTTCATGGTTTTTTTCCTCATTTTTTCCTGTTTTTTCCAATTTTTCATGGTTTTTATTCATTTTTTCCCGTTTTTTCCATTTTTTCATGTTTCTTTTCCATTCTTTTCATGCTTTTTTTTCCCCATTTTGTTTCCTTTTCCCCATTTTTCCCCATTTTTCATCTCCACCCCCCAGGAGAAGGAGCGCATCGTCGCCGCCATCACCGACTCCCCGAAGCCGCCGCCGCGGCGCATCACGCTGACGCTGCCGGTGCTGAACGCCGCGCGCTCCGTCGTCTTCGTGGTGACAGGGGAGGGCAAAGCCGCCGTCCTCAAGGTTTGAACCCAAATCCTTCCTCTTTTCCATGGAAAATCCCCCACGTTTGGGGTTTGGGGGTAAAACAAGCGATTTCAGCCCATTCTGCAGCGTTGCAGGTGCCGTCTGAGCCCTTTCCTCTCTCCCAACAGCGCATTTTGGAGGACGACGAGGAAAATCCTCTTCCTGCCGCGCGCGTCCGGCCGCGCTCCGGGCGGCTCCGCTGGTTCCTGGACGAGTCGGCGGCCAAGGACCTGACCATCCCCGTGGAGAAACTCCCTGCCTCGTAGGACCGTCCCGTGGTGACCTTCCGGCTCCACGTGGGATCGTGGCGCTTGGGTGTGGCACAAAACTTAGGATTTTTAAATTTTTTAAACCTTTTTTGATTTTTTTTAACCTTTTTTGAATTTTTTTTAACCTTTTTTGATTTTTTTTTTACCTTTTTTGATTTTTTTTTTACCTTTTTTGAATTTTTTTTAACCTTTTTTGAATTTTTTTTAACCTTTTTTGATTTTCTTTTACCTTTTTTGAATTTTTTTTAACCTTTTTTGATTTTTTTTAACCTTTTTTGGATTTTTTTTAACCTTTTTTTGATTTTTTTTAACCTTTTTTGATTTTTTTTTTAACCTTTTTTGATTTTTTTTAACCTTTTTTGAATTTTTTTTAACCTTTTTTGATTTTTTTTAACCTTTTTTGATTTTTTTTACCTTTTCTGGACCGATCAATCAGGTGCTTTTTTTTTTTTTTTTTGAGGGGGAATTTTGCACATGAATTTTGCTGATGATTCTTTCGGGTTGGAATCGGGGACGTCGCGCGGTTCGTTTCGGTCGCTGCCGTGTGAAAAGGACCTGAAAAGGTATTAAAAGAGATCTAAAGAGATATTAAAAGGATCTAAAAATATATTAAAAGACACCTAAAAAGAGATTAAAAGAGATCTAAAAAGATAATAAAAGGGACCTAAAAAGAGATTAAAAAGAGACCCAAAAAGAGATTAAAAGAGATCTAAAAAGAGATTAAAAGAGACCTAAAAATATAATAAAAGGGACCTAAAAAGAGATTAAGAGAGACTTAAAAAGATATTAAAAAGGACCTAAAAAGATATTAAAAGGGACCTAAAAAGAGATGAAAAAGAGAACCAAAAAGAGATTAAAAGGGACCCAAAAAGATATTGAAAGGGACCTAAAAAGATATTAAAAAGGATCTAAAAAGTTATTAAGAGATCTAAAAAGATAATAAAAGGGACCCAAAAAGAGATTAAAAGAGACATAAAAAGAGATTAAAAGAGACCTAAAAAGAGATTAAAAGAGACCTAAAAAGAGATTAAAAGAGACCTAAAAAGAGATTAAAAGAGACCTAAAAAGAGATTAAAAGAGACCTAAAAAGAGATTAAAAGAGACCTAAAAAGAGATTAAAAGAGACATAAAAATATAATAAAAGGGACCTAAAAAGAGATTAAAAGAGACATAAAAATATAATAAAAGGGACCTAAAAAGAGATTAAAAGAGACCCAAAAAGATATTAAAAAGAGACCCAAAAAGAGATTAAAAGAGACATAAAAATATAATAAAAGGGACCTAAAAAGAGATTAAAAGAGACCCAAAAAGATATTAAAAAGAGACCCAAAAAGAGATTAAAAGAGACATAAAAATATAATAAAAGGGACCTAAAAAGAGATTAAAAGAGACCCAAAAAGATATTAAAAAGAGACCCAAAAAGAGATTAAAAGAGACATAAAAATATAATAAAAGGGACCTAAAAAGAGATTAAAAGAGACCCAAAAAGATATTAAAAAGAGACCCAAAAAGAGATTAAAAGAGACATAAAAATATAATAAAAGGGACCTAAAAAGAGATTAAAAGAGACCCAAAAAGATATTAAAAAGAGACCCAAAAAGAGATTAAAAGAGACATAAAAATATAATAAAAGGGACCTAAAAAGAGATTAAAAGAGACCCAAAAAGATATTAAAAAGAGACCCAAAAAGAGATTAAAAGAGACATAAAAATATAATAAAAGGGACCTAAAAAGAGATTAAAAGAGACATAAAAATATAATAAAAGGGACCTAAAAAGAGATTAAAAGAGACCCAAAAAGATATTGAAAGGGACCTAAAAAGATATTTAAAAAGATCTAATAATATATTGAAAGGGACCTAAAAAGATAATAAAAGGGCTCTAAAAAGATATTAGAAGAGACTTTAAAAGAGATTAAAAGAGACTTAAAAAGAAATTAAAAGAGACCTAAAAAAGATATTAAAAGAGATCTAAAAAGATATTAAAAGACACCTAAAAAGAGATTAAAAGAGCAGATTTAAGGTCTTTGCTCCCGATTTTTGAGGGACACGAGGAGCAGCCGTCGGGGTTTGGGGTGTCGCGGTGCTGCCGACGCTCGTCTGGAGCGGCTCTGGGGTGACCCACACTTCCTCTCCCTGGTTGGATTTGGTTTTATTCACCTTGATTTTAATGTTTTAACTAAAATTGAACATTTTTGCTTCCTTCCTACTCGCCTTTTCCCCCCCCGTACCCGCGAGCGCGGCGCTGAGGTTTGAATTCCCGTGCGGCCGGCGCGGCGCCAGAGGAGCCGCCGAGATGAATCCCAACAGGCAGGTGATTTGGATCCTCTACAGAACTTGGTGCTTCCCAACCAA
>NW_010299462.1:1378-1597 GCF_000700745.2 Antrostomus carolinensis | reverse complement strand
AACCAAATCTGGGGGGGGGGGAAATAAAAACGTGATGGATTTGGGGCTGGATTTGGATTTTTATGGGTTTATTGATCCACCGTCCCTCTCTCAACGGCGTTTTCCGGAGTCGCCGGCGGCCGCGGCGCGTTCGACCTTCGTCGGTGGAGATCAAAGAGCTGCAGGTCAGACTCATCCCCCTCCCTCAACAGTTTGTTTCACTGTAATTTGATTTATTTC
>NW_010299462.1:0-995 GCF_000700745.2 Antrostomus carolinensis | reverse complement strand
AGTTTATTATTTTTTATATGGAGTTTATTCTTTTTATTTGGAGTTTATTCTTTTTATTTGGAGTTTCTTGTTTTTTATATGGACTTTATTCTTTTTATATGGACTTTATTATTTTTATTTGGACTTTATTCTTTCTATTTGGAGTTTATTATTTTTTATATGGAGTTTATTTTTATTTGGAGTTTCTTATTTTTTATATGGAATTTCTTATCTTTATTTGGAGTTTATTCTTTTCATTTTGAGTTTCTTTTTGTTTGGAGCTTATTTTTATTTATTTGGTGTTTATTTTTATATGGAGTTTATTATTTTTTATATGGAGTTTATTGTTTTTTATATGGAGTCTATTTTTAATTGGAGTTTATTCTTTTTAATTGGAGTTTATTCTTTTTATTTGGAGCTTATTATTTTTATCTGGAGCTTATTTTTGTTTGGACTTTGTTCTTTTTATTTTGAATTTATTTTTATTTATTTGGAGTTTTTTTGTTTGGACTTTATTCTTTTTATTTGAAGTTTATTTTTATCTGTAGATTATTATTTTTATTTGGAGTTGATTCTTTTTATCTGGACTTTGGGTTTGAACTGGTCCCCTGGAGCCTGCACCGGGGCTGCAGGGCTGGGAAAAATGAGCTCAAACAAGCAGATTTTATTCAAAAAAGAGTTTTTAATTCCAGCTGGGCCGACGCCGGCTGCCAAACCCCAACGTTCTGCGAGACGGCGACTCCAAAACCTCCTCAAACATCCCCAAATCCTCCCCCTCGGCACCAGCACAAGCCCTGCTCTGTTTCACCCCGACGTGGTGTCACCGCCCTCCAGCTCTTCCCAGAACATTCTCCTTTTTTAGGGGTTTTTTTTGTATTTTTATTTTATTTTTATTTATTTTAAAAATCTGTATTTTTATTTTTATTTATATTTTTATTTGTGTTTGTATTTTTTATTTTTAACTTGTATTTTTATTTATATTTTTATTTGTATTTGTATTTTTTATTTTTTAATTT
>NW_010299461.1:299-636 GCF_000700745.2 Antrostomus carolinensis | reverse complement strand
GGACCAGACCCTGGAGATCCCCTGCACTGTGCATCCCGTGCATGCACTGAGCTCATCCCCAGCAAAGAGGACCAGAGGAGTCTTGGGGGGTGGGGGCCTCTCTGCCCCAGCACAGCACAACCTCCACCCTTGGGGACCCCCAGGACAGACTCTCCAAGCTGGTAGATCCAGGTCAAGCCAGAGCTGCGGGTTCTCTCCCTGCATCCCTCTGTGCCAGCCCTTGCTCTCCTCATGCCAACCCATGGACTTCAATCCCACCCTGAGTAGGGTTGAGGGGCTTTGTTCCCCCTCCAGCTGGCACTGAGGTGGCCATGGCCATGCCGTGCCATGCCGTGCC
>NW_010299461.1:0-238 GCF_000700745.2 Antrostomus carolinensis | reverse complement strand
GGGCAATGCAGGGCCCCCGCTTCAGCACCCGCGACGCCGACAACGACAACTGCCTCTGCAAGTGTGCCCAGATGCTGTCGGGAGGTGAGCGGAGAGAGGGGGACACCCACGCAGCACCCATGGGTGCCCACCCACCATGCCACCCTCCCACCCTGCTCCCTTCCTCCCAGGCTGGTGGTTTGACGCCTGTGGACTCTCCAACCTGAACGGCATCTACTACCCAGCCCGGCACAACATC
>NW_010299460.1:5427-5711 GCF_000700745.2 Antrostomus carolinensis | reverse complement strand
GGGGGGGAATGTGATGGTTCTTGCCTCCTCTGTCCCTCCCCAGACCATCCAGGGCATCCAGGCCAAGTGCTTCCGCACCCTCCCCGACCTGATCGGCGCTTACCAGCAACCCAACAACGGGGGGGAATGTGATGGTTCTTGCCTCCTCTGTCCCTCCCCAGACCATCCAGGGCATCCAGGCCAAGTGCTTCCGCACCCTCCCCGACCTGATCGGCGCTTACCAGCAACCCAACAACGGGCTGGTGACACCCCTGCTCTACCCCGTGCACCGGGGGAGGCCGGCG
>NW_010299460.1:5027-5231 GCF_000700745.2 Antrostomus carolinensis | reverse complement strand
GCAGCAGAGGCTGCAGGAGCAGGTCCACAGCAGGTAACACAGCCCAGCCCACCCCACCCTGGGGTGAGGGAGGTGATGGGGTGAGCACGGCCACCCCTCCCTCATGATGGTGGGACACCCGGGGAGAAGATCTTCCCAAAGATGCCCACTCGCCCTTGCAGCCCGGCCAGTGACTTCATGGGCTTCATGGCCGAGTACCTGAGC
>NW_010299460.1:4483-4876 GCF_000700745.2 Antrostomus carolinensis | reverse complement strand
CTGCACAGGCGAGTGCCCGGGGGGTGACAGCCCTGGAGGACACCTGCCTTGTCCCCATCTCCTTCATGGTGTCCAAACATCACCATCGAAGCTTGGGAGATGTCCTTGCTGGCTCTCACCTGCTCCTCTCCTCTGCAGTGAGATTGACCTCACGCTGGCAGGTCTGGAGACACTGGCCAGGGTGTTCGACCTCCCCATGTCCCCTCGCAGCCTGGACGGGGAGCAGGTGAGTCCCCCCAGGCCACTGCAGCCCCCAGCCACCCACGGGTGCACTGTCCCATGTGTCTGCGTGCAGCTGGTATAGGGTGGTCAGGGTGGTTTTGGTTCCTATCAGCACCCAAAGGTGCTGTGCACCCCACAGTGCTGCCGGTGGTCCCCAGGTGCTGTGTGACG
>NW_010299460.1:3883-4184 GCF_000700745.2 Antrostomus carolinensis | reverse complement strand
TTCTTCACCTCAGGGTGTCCCGACCAGCGATCCAGACCTTGAGCTGCTCCTCAACAAGATATCTGCTGTCAACCATCTCCTCTCTTCGCTGGAGAAGAAGGTTCCTGCCCTCCCCATGCCATGGTGCCAGGCTGGAGAAGCCCGGCTGGGTGCAGGGGAACGTGGCCACCGCCAACCGCAGCCACTGCCCAGCTCTGCTGGAGAACCTCACTCTGCTCCACCAAACCCCTCACCTTAATTAAACCCCCTGGCAAAGCAAGCTGCTGGTGGTGGCACAGCCACAGAGTGCCTCTAAGGGCAG
>NW_010299460.1:2402-3728 GCF_000700745.2 Antrostomus carolinensis | reverse complement strand
AGGCACAACCTGTCACTGCCCAGCATGGTGGCAGCCCCCCCACCAGTGACAAAGCCCCTGGCTGTGCAGAGCTTTGAGGTGAGGGTGGGGGGCACAGAGGGGTCCTGGTGTCACTGCTGGGGGGGACCCAGGAACCACGTCCCTGTCTGCAGGTGAAGGTGGGCAAGTCACAGCGGGCAGCCCTGACCGTGGACGTGGAGTCGGGCACCGTGGCCATCAGCAAGCGGGGCAACGGGTCCCCAGAGGAGACCATCCCCCACGACAAAAGTAAGGGGCTGCTGACCCCCCCTACCAGCCACCGATGGGGCTCTGTGGGGCTCTGTGATTCCTTGGGACAGGCTTGATACCAGGGTGATGGGCTGCAGACCCTGAACACAACCCAAGCCCCCACCCCACACTGCCTGCCACCCCCACGATGGGTGGTGGGGGGCCACCATTGCCCCCCTCACTCCCGGTGTCCAGTCCTGCAGCTGATCAAATACCAGAGCGTGCCGAGCAAGGTGAGGCTGGTGTACAACCGGGAGCTGCAGAAGAGCCTGAGCAGAGACTTCATCTTCCCCAGCGCACGGGTAAGTGGCACCAGTGGCCTCGCTGGGTGTCCTGGGGGTGTCCTGGGGGGATACAGAGCCCCCCAGGATTACAGAGCAATGCAGCAAACCAGCTCCTCTGCCCAGGGATGATGTTCTCCAGGACATCTCCCAACCTGGCCCCCACCAGCATCTTCTGGGGTGCTGCAGCTCCCCCGTGGGACCCTAAGACACCCATATCATCCCACAGAAGCGAGAAGCCTTTTGCCAGCTGCTGCAGCTGATGAAGATTCAACACTCCAACTTGGATGAGCCCGACCTCATCTCGGTGTACATCGGGACGTGGAACATGGGTAAGGGGTCAGGATAAGATCACATTGTCCTGGGAGGTCGTCACAGCTTGTTGTGAGCCCAGCTGGGTTTTGGGAGGTGAAGGCTGTAGGGAGCTGCACCAGCAAACCTGAGGTCTGAGCTGGTCCTCAGTGGGAGGAGGAAGCTGGAGAAGACCCTGACCTGGCCACCTTTGGGTTTGTCTGTCCCATCGTGATCCGCTCACCCCGTGGTTGTGGGGGAAATGGAGGAGCTGGGATACTGGGAGAGCTTTGGATGGTAGCAATAAATCCCAGCACCAGTCTGGGACGTGCTTGGGTGGACCATGGGGCTGGCGTGATGGTCCCCAGTGGCTCCTGCTCTAGGGTTGGAGAGGAGCTCGAGGAGCCTGGCACGCTGTCCCTCCCGGTGACCCGCTGTCCCCTGCCTGCAGGCAGCACGCCACCACCCCGCTCCCTCGCCTCCTGGC
>NW_010299460.1:1884-2172 GCF_000700745.2 Antrostomus carolinensis | reverse complement strand
TGGCCCCCCCTGCCTGTGCCTGGGGGACACCCGGTGCTGAGCAGGCTGAAGGCATCTCCCAACCATCCCCCAGCCATCCCAGGGAGCTGGTGTCCAGCAGCCATCACCCCCAGGGCTCCCACCCCCAACCCCAGGGTCCTCTCCCACCCCAAGTGCTGCCCAGGGAACCTCCTACACCTGGTGGACCCTGGGCAGAGAGTGTCCTCCCCAGGAGTTCCCTTTCAGGGATGGCTTGGCTGACCTTGCTGCTGCTCCATCTCCATCACGCTTGGTCGTGGGGGGACGTGG
>NW_010299460.1:0-1738 GCF_000700745.2 Antrostomus carolinensis | reverse complement strand
GGGTAGGGATGGGGACAGGGTGGGGGGACAGCCTGGGAACCACCCCAGGACCTCCAGGTCCCCCCCCCCAGAGCTCAGTGCCCAGCACATCCCTGCAGGGAACAAGGGAGCTGTGGGCGTCTCCTTCCTTTTCAATGGGACCTCCTTCGGCTTCATCAACTGCCACCTGGCCTCTGGCAGTGAGAAGACCCACAGGTGACGAAGGGGTTGGGGGTAACGGGGCTGTCCTGGGGCAGGGGGGGGTCTCAGGGGGCTGGGGGAGATCCCGTCCCCACCTGGCAGGGGCAGGATGAGGTTGAGGTGTCCTTGGGGAGGTTCATGCGGTGCTGCTGTCCCCCTCGCAGGCGTAACCAGAACTACAGTGACATCCTGCGCTCCCTGGTCCTGGGTGACAAGCGGCTCAGCACCTTCGACCTCACCCTGCGCTTCACCCACCTCTTCTGGTTTGGGGGACTCAACTACCGGACATGGATGTGCAGGTGGGACCCCACAGAGATTGGGGCTGGGGATGGTGACATGCTGGAGGTGACACCGGTGCAGCTGCCGGGGTGAGAAGAGCTGGGACTCACCTCACCTTCCTCTCCTGGTCCAGGACATCCTTGCCCACTTAACCAAGAAGGAGTTTGAAGCCCTCCTGGCTGTTGACCAGCTCAACCTGGAGCGGGAGAAGAACAAAGTGTTCCTGCAGTTCAGTGAGTGAGGGGACAAGGGCTCTGCTCCCCCCACCAAGATAGTGACACTCAGAGTCCCCCAGACCCTGTGCCACCTCTGAGTCTTGGTTCCCAGGTGAGGGTGACATCTCCTTCCCACCCACGTACCGGTACGAGCGGGGGTCCCGGGACACCTACCTGTGGCAGAAGTTCAAGCCCACGGGGGTGAGTTCCCAGAGTGTCACGCTGAGCTGCAGGACATCGCAGGGGGATGGGGACAGGAGGCTGGGACAATGCTGGGGGGGCTGTGTGGTGGTGCTCAGCCCCCATCCCTCCCCAAAGGGGGTCTGGGCAGGAGGGACCCCACTTTTTGGGGTGCTGGTGGAAGCCAGACCTGAGGGGACACTGAAGCCGGCTGCATTCCCCACTTTTAGCTGAGGATCAATGTCCCCTCGTGGTGTGACCGCATCCTGTGGAAGTCACACCCAGAGACCCACGTGGTCTGTAACTCCTACGGTGAGTGAGACCCCAGGGCTGGGGGGTCCCCAGGGTGACAAGCACTGCCCGGGACCCCGGGGCTTGGGGACCATCACCCAGCTCCCCTGTCCCACCATCCAGGCTGCACCGATGACATCGTGACCAGCGACCACTCGCCCGTCTTCGCCACCTTCGAGGTGGGAGTGACATCGCAGTTCGTGCCCAAGAAGGGTGAGGGGTTGGGGTCTGTCCCCTCCTGTGCCTGCTTTGGGGTGAGCCCTGGCTGTGGGTGCTCAGCTGGTGCCCGGTGACCCACCGGTGTCTGCCCACAGCTCCCGGATCCGACCCCGAGCCCCTGACCTGCATCGAGTGGGAGAGCATCGAGGTGACCGTGAGGACATCCAGCCGCAGCAAGTGCTACATTGAGTTTCACTCCTACTGCCTGGAAGGTGAGGTGGCCCCATGGGGCTGGGGGGTGCCATGGGGGTGAGCCAGCCCTGGCTGGAGCTGTGCCCCCCACTTTCCCCCCAGCAGAACCCCAACGGAGCGGGGAGAACACGTCCCAGAGCTGTGACATCCCCGGCTTCCTCACGCTGGGCTGGGCTGCAAAG
>NW_010299459.1:0-1156 GCF_000700745.2 Antrostomus carolinensis | reverse complement strand
CGCTGGACTCTCTCCAGCAGCTCCCTGCCCTAGAAAAGCCAGGTTCCTCTGTGCTTAGCAGAGGGAGAGCAGGCAGCCACCTCTCCTCAGCTGACAGGCACAAAGCAGCAGCGTTTTTAGCACAAAGGCAGAGCCAGCCCCTGCGAGAAGGCAGCGTGCAGTGGAGCTCCCCAGCCATGGGATGTCCCCACCACAAACCCTCCCAGGTACCCTCGTGCTGTTGACAAAAGGGGACAATCTAACACAAAAACAGAGGGTCCAGTTCAAACCCCACCCCGTGGGGTGACCCTGGGGCTCTGACACTGCTCACAACCTCAGCACAGGCGTGTTAAGCTTCCTCACTGCGCTCACTACGTGTTCAGTCACAGTCCCCTCAGAACAGAGCTGTGACTGGCAGGGAAGTGACTTCCACAGGGAAGTGTGTGTCAGATGTCTGGCTTCCCCACACACTAATGACTCCACACCTGGCCAGCTCTGCCCAAAGCGACTGTGCCAACACCAAGGACTAAAAATAGAGCACGTGTGGTGACAATGAGGGCAGGGAGGGACGGGAAAGCCACACGAGCCAGCACAGCTGGGCACCACAGCTGTGACCAGAGCACTGCCTGGCTGCACTCCTGCCACACATAAACCACCACGCTGCGCCCCAGGCTCCCTGCTCAGCCTGGGGGAGCCTCTGACACCCCAGGGATGTGGAACTCAGGGTCCCGGGTCCAGCCAGGTCACTCTCTGCAAGCCAAGGACTGGGATTTGAATCTCTGGTGATTTCCAGCCAGGCCTGAAATACAGCTTCCCAGGACAACACCTACGCTAAGCCAAGCTCTCACCCTTCCACCCAGGGGCAGGGAGGTGCAGGGTCACCCCACAGCCTCAAAGGGAATGAGGAAGGGATCCTGGGTTAGGAACATTGCCCAGGTCTGAGGGGAATGGGGCAAAGAGGAGGGGGAGAAAGGCTGGAGGGCAGGGGGCCTTCCTCGGGGTTGGAGGAGAAGGGAGCAAGAAGGTGTTCCTGGGCCTCACTGGGCCTGAAGGAAAGGGGCCTCTCCTGGGGCCTGAGGGGAACAGGACAGGGTCTTTTCCCCTGATCCTGAGAGGAAGGGAGAGTGCGAGGGGGGACAGAGATCTCCCCAGGGCATGAGGACACACAGCTGCTACG
>NW_010299458.1:0-204 GCF_000700745.2 Antrostomus carolinensis | reverse complement strand
GGGGCAGGCCAGTCTGGCCACCCCAGTCCCAACAGGATGGGACCTGTTGTGTTGGGGGACATCGAGAGGAGTGGGGTGCGTGTGGGGACACACAAGTTGGGGGTTTCAGTTGGGAAGAGGAGTCTTGGAACTGGAGCGTCTCTGCGGGGATGCGCTGGCTCTCGTGGCAGCTGCCTACCCGGGGGGGGGGCAGGCATGGGGAGG
>NW_010299457.1:0-2942 GCF_000700745.2 Antrostomus carolinensis | reverse complement strand
GCGCTAGACGGGAAAACATACTTTTTTTTTTTTCTTCTTCTTCTTTCCCCTCTGGTGGGAGAAAATACTACACCCGCCGGAGGCTGGTTGTTGATTATTATTTCTCGCGGCTCGGCTGTGGCGTTGTGTAGTGGCTCTCTCACCCCAGGGCTGCTGTTGTCTTCACAGAGGCTCCCGGGAAGTCGCCCGGCGCCCCGGAGGCAGCTCACGACCGGGCGTTTCGGGCCTCGGATTGACAGCGGATTACGGGAAGAAATGGGATTATTATGACCCTCTTCCGAGGAGCTATGCTGCCCGCCATGAGTAGGAAAAAAGGCCAGAAATACCTCGTTTGGTTGCTGTCTGGTGCCGCAAACTTCTAGTTGTTTTTTTTTTGTGTTTTTTTTGTTTTTTTTTTTTTCCCCCTGCAGTCGCTTGGAGTCTCTCAGCTACATTGGATAAATGCCTTTCCCATCCGATTGACTCTGCTTTTCAGAGATTTTTTTTTTTTTTCTTTAAGAACGCCTGGTCTTCACTACTTGTTTGCATTTTACGCAACTGAACGGTTTCTCAGAGTAATGGCTGCGCTCAGAATCACTGCCTGATGCTCCGGAGAGATGAATTGCAGCTGAAAGTTTCCCTTCCACCTTTGGATGAATCTCTGGAGTTTAAATTGTAGGAAGGAAAGAGGGAAAAAAACACGATGAAAGAGAAGTCCAAAAATGCTGCCCGGACTAGACGGGAGAAAGAAAACAGTGAATTTTATGAACTGGCGAAATTACTGCCCCTGCCCTCCGCTATCACCTCTCAGCTGGACAAAGCATCCATAATCAGACTCACCACCAGCTATTTAAAAATGAGGGTGGTTTTTCCAGAAGGTAGGTGGGAATTCCTATTCGCCTCTGTTTCCATACCTATCCAGGTGTCGCTTTTATTCAAAAAAAAAAAAAAAAAAAAAAAGGAAATCGCATGGGGTGGTGTGCGCGGAGGCAGGTTGCTCTCCGCTGTCACTTTTCTCTGTCGTAAATATTTTCCCTTCAGTTCCTATGACAGGTTTGGTTGGGCACTTACGGTGCTTTTGTCAACACTTGAAGGCACTGAGCTCTGTTGCGTGTTCTGCTAAAGCAAACACGGGTTTTCTTTTCCCTCAATCTCCCAGTAAGTTGTGCATCCCGCGCCAAGCACGTGCGTGGTGAAAGAGGGGACGATTCACCCCTATTTATAGCCATACTATGGGGGAGAGTTAATATATGGGTAAATATTTACATAAGTCTATGCAAAGTCCTAAAGCCTTAGTTCAAGTATCGAGCAAAGGTGCGGTTTACAGGTACAGCACACGCGTGCGGGCGTGCTCACACACACACACACACACAGAGCCTAAATAAATAAGCCAAGCACACCGAATCGCATCGTGAATATGATGCGTCTCACTCTGGGGATCATTAGGGCAGTCTGAGGGCGTTAATTGACCTCGGAAATTTTTAACAGGCGTTTTGTACTCAGACATATTCAATTCCCCCTGCCCACCCAAGGCTGCAAGCCCGGCATCCGAGTCCGGGCCTGATTCTCCTCGACAGTCAGGCAGCAGTAAACTTCGCGCTCACTTCCACAGCTTAAGCGTCCTAAAATATGGCTCGCTTTTAAGTAGAATTAAGTTTTAAAGCGACTGTCTTGGGGCTTCTAGACCAACTGCCAAGAAAAGCAAGCAGCATAGGAAGTTAAGAGAGCCGGAATAAAGTTCTTCTCTGTTTTCACTCTATTGCTTTTATAAAATGTAGAGGGGAAAAAAATCAAAAATATTTTCGCGAATCTTTTATTATTATATGAGATCAACTCGATTGAGAAATAATCTGCATGAAAGAGAAAGTATTAAGAACGTTTTTTTTCCTGACCTAAAATAAAATCTGCTGCATCTTATGTACACACACTGTTGAAAAGTGTATGTACATAACAGACAACGTAATATGGATATGCCCCTCTGTGTTTTCTGTAGCTGTACCTCGAGTCAGTCGGTCTGTCTCTCTACTATGTTTTACAAATCAAGAGTAAAGGGTACACGGCCTGGCATTATTTTGCTTCGAGTTTGAGAGGTGGTTTGTTTGTTTACCTGATTAAGTCTGTGAACTGCTGGTCCTAATTCTACTTTTTAAAAGTAAATATACAATCGGGCAGTCTTTTGGACTGGGGGAGGTACCCCCTCCACGGTTACGTATGAACCGTCCTTAAAGTCCACAGCAGTAATTTCCAATCTAGTGTATCTTGCAATAGTTTATTTAAGCATTGTGCCCTATCTCCGAGTCACTTAGAACCACAGAAGGGATAAATGAAAGCTGTATTATTAAAAAATAATAATAATTAAAGTCTTCATCAAGCTACTTTCCTCTTCTATGTGATCTGCCGCCTTGAAGATCATTATGCGAGGCAGTCCTCTGTTTCAAAGGAAACCGAGTTGTCCTTTATACTGTCAGCGCATACTTTATAAAAACAAAGCTACTGCAAACTCCGATGCCCATGATGTTCCTAAAAGGATTATTAGCAATGATTTGTCAACTCCTGCGGTCTCAGTGGGCTACCTTTCTGCGTGATTTCGAGCAGGTCTCGTCAATTACTGGTGCCTATGTAGCGGGTTGTTTGATCAGAAGAAGCATATGGTGTTGCTTGTAGGCTGTGAGTAATCGCGGGAAGAGAAGAATAGCTGATCCCTGTCCCTCGGTGGCAGTGCAGGATGTCTCAATGCCCTGGGGAACCGTCTGGCCAAGTGCGCCGGGGCCGGGGCCGCTGCGGCCGCGGCAGATGCTAATTTGAGCGCGCAGACGGCGGGGGCGGCTGAGCGGGGCTCGGGAGGCAGCGGGGCCTTCGCAGCCTCCCGAAAGGCTAACTGCAAATTACGGAGAAAGGCAGCGAGCGGGCACGGAAGGGTTCGCCCCTCCGGGGCGCGCTGCCGCGGAAGGCCCGGCTCCGAG
>NW_010299456.1:2563-2944 GCF_000700745.2 Antrostomus carolinensis | reverse complement strand
CGGGGGGGCGAGTGCCAGTGGCTCCTGCAGCTCTTCTCAGAGACACGCAGCAACGGGCCCTGACACTGCTCGCTCCTTTCCCCGGCGTTTGGTAAAAAACAGCCCCCGGTCATCCTCGCACCTGCATCGCAAGAGCCGAAGGGGAGCACGTTTGGGGCCGCTTTGGGCGAGGGGAGGCACCCGTGGGCAGCCGTCGGCCGCCGGTCCTTTCCGTGCCGCTGCTGAGCAGATGGGAGACGTGAAATGAAAGGCTGGTTAGTGTCTGCGGGTGGCTAAATAAAGCCCAGCTCCTCTCTTTGTCATTTTTTTTTTGTGCCTCTCCGGATGGGGAGGGTGTGAAGGAATTAGCAAATTCTGGAGTGTCTGTTCTTCGTCGCAGTT
>NW_010299456.1:1863-2506 GCF_000700745.2 Antrostomus carolinensis | reverse complement strand
AAAAAAGGGGTGGAGGACGGAAAAAACCTCACTCCGAAACCGAGACAAGCTTACCGTTATGGCCATCTAATTCAGTAAGTTCGAGAGCGAGTGCCAGCCGGGCTACAGAAAGCCAGGGCTCCTTCAGCGTGCGCCGCCGGAGCACACAGAGTGAGCGGAGCAAGGGGAAGCGAGGCGCTGCTCCGCTGCATTTTCCAGACATTATCCACTATGGGGAAATTTCCCAACGAGAAATAGCGCGTCGTAATTTCGAGGGGCCACTCGCCGGCCCTGGCTTGGGGAACATGCCCCCGAATGGCTTGGATTTAGGTGGGAAGAAAAGTGGCACGTTTCGAGATGCTGCTGAATGTGTCCCTGCTTTTCCAGCTCTAGTGATCCTCAAGAGCAACAAAACGACCCCGAGAGCAGGTTTATACCCACAGCTCGAGTGTATTTTATGTGTCTGTCTTCCTTAAACAGGCCAGGCGTGCGCTTCCGCACACTCTGCTTATTAAGAGCAACGTTTGAATGCATAAGGCGAATTCCTGATCTTTCATCGTCTTAAATACGGGTGCAAAACGTTTAAAACCAAAGCTTTGCATCTATGGATGACAGGCCAGGGGAAGAACCTCCTCCGCCCCCGAGCAGTGCTTTTAGTGCCTGG
>NW_010299456.1:1439-1842 GCF_000700745.2 Antrostomus carolinensis | reverse complement strand
GGAGAGGGCCAGCCCGGGGCAGTGCCCCCCCCCCCGCCGGCTGCCGCAGGGCGTTTGGTGTCGGGCGGGGGGGCTGCCCGAGGGCGCATGGTCCTGCATTGCCCCCCCTCTTCCTTTTCCCTCGGGATTTGTGTGAGGAACGAGGGGAGGGGGATGCTCCCCCGTCCCATACCCGACTGGTGGTTTCCAGTTGGCTTTACTGGTAGGGAAGAGAGGGAAGCCCAGAGCCCGAGAGGGCTGCCCGGCACAGCATCTTAAATTCTGTGGGCAATAAGACCCGGAAAAGGCGCCCCTTCGAGCATGCTGGATCCGATGGGTGGGAGGACCCACATTCGAGGTCCTGGGGCTTGAAGTAGAGGTGGGCACGTCAAAGACACCCCGTCACCCGCCGGCCACTGCTCCC
>NW_010299456.1:0-1322 GCF_000700745.2 Antrostomus carolinensis | reverse complement strand
CAGGCTCAAGGGAGTTTACTCCTTCCATCCCAGGGCGGTGGTGGGGGGGGGGACAGGCCTGAGATGCCTCTAGCATGCGTGCTAGGCCCGAGGTGGCTGCAGCCAGCGCCATCAGATATGTTGTCCAGCTATAAAACTGACTTCCAGCTCTGTCTAGACCGGAGGGGAAGAGAGAGAGGGTTGTGTTCTTAAAAACTCTGGTAGATGACTTCCCCCACCCATTTTATTTCCAGAGCGAGCTGATACATAGTTTAGACAAAGTTTGAGACTCTCACCGAGGTGTCTGGTCCCAGCTCTTCAACGAGGCTTGTGAGTGGGTTCAGACAGATCTCCCCCTGCTCGCCCCTGACGGAGTTTTCCCGAAGATGTACATTTTGGACTGAGCTCACAGATCCCCCTGCAGAGGCGCCCGATCAGGCTCAAAGAAATTAGAATGAAAGGAGATTTATATTCCAGTTCCTTTCTCCCCTCAAAGTGCAAGCCCTGAAAGGCACAATTTCGTGCTCTGATATCACAAATTTTGCCGTGCGGTTTCTCTCTGACCTTCAGATTCATGAATTAAAGTCCAGGAGAAAGCAACCTACAGCCTCCCCGCGCTCCCGCTCTGAAAGATCGTCTTCTCTTGTGTTTTGATTTTTTGCCAAGACATTTATTACTGTAGAACAAAAAATACACCACGGGACTTCTTCTGTCTTGACTGACAGTTTTGTTCTTTTGTTTTTTTTTTTTTTTCTTTTTTTCCGAAAAATGAGCAAATAAAGAGACGCGAGGAAAAAATCGCGCTTAAAACCCGCGATTCTCTTCCCCCTGGTTATGGCAGACGGGTTAAATTGTGACCCTCTCCCTCCCCCATCCCCGACACAGTTTCCAAAACTGACTATAAAACTCCACATTTATGGGTGTTTAAACCGGATGGGAACGAGCTAATTAATAAACGACTCGAAAGATAATGTGCGCTATAAAAAATAATCTGAACGAAATGACTCAGCTGTAGATTTTAGACCTGTTCCTTATTCCGAGGCGCAGACAATAGAAATTACTAGGGGCATGTGGAGTTTTCGGTCCCTATTTCAACCTGGCTGTGAATGTATATTTTAAGAAAATCAAAGCTATTTGCAGCTATTTCATCTAATTTTCACACGCACTCGGAAGAGGTTCATTAATGAATTAAATAAATAAATAAAGCCCGAGCCAGAGGCTTGAGTAATCCCTCTACGAAACCGTGCCTCTATTGTAATAACCACTAATAGCGGCATTAAAGGTCTTACTAAAACAAAAGTGCCATTAGGACTTCCCTGGAGCTGCCCGGCCGTTTCCAGGCG
>NW_010299455.1:228-4909 GCF_000700745.2 Antrostomus carolinensis | reverse complement strand
CCAGCTCTGGCCCCGCTCACACCAGGACACTATCTCTACCTAACACCTTTGTCACCTCCTGGGTGAAAGACGGTGAGCTCACCACTGCCTATTTCCCTCAAACTCCTGTTTGCCGTTCATTACATCACCTTGTTTAAAGTCATTAACTATCAAATTCAGTGTTAGTGGCTCCATTAATTGTCCAAGATCCTTTCTAGGCTTAAAGGCTTAAAATCAACGGCGTCCAGTTCACCCCTTCAAGCGTGGGCACGGTGCTGGCTTTTTCCCAGTCCTCTAGTACTTCCAATGACTGTTCCAAGACCTGTTGAAAATCACCATTAACTATCCAGACAGCTCCTTGGCCACCTCTTTTACAACTCTTGCAAGTTATTGAGATCTACTCGTTTAAAAATATTGAGCTCCATCTCCAACTCTTCAGCCTACCTCCTAGGTACTCTTGGAAAGTATTTCATTAGCATGTTGTCTTTTTTTCTAGCAGACACCAGGAAGAAACCCATCCTGAGCATTTCTGCCCTTTCTGTGTTGCTGATAAATCTCCCACTTCTGTTCAGTCCGACCCCACTGCTAACACGTGGTCTTGAAAATCTTGGAAAACATCCTTCTGTCTAATTTCCCCAGCTTCTGAGGTCTGTTAATTACTACCAGTTTCCCTTTTCTTCTTGTTCTGTGTTTATATTTTATGTGTTAGTCTTGGTGGCTCTTTCACTTCCTTTCCAAGCCACGTTGGGTTTTTTTAACAATTTCTGTCTGTGTTGGTGCTTTTTGGGTAAAATATTCTTAAAGGCTTCTCCCTTTTCAACACATTTTTCATTTAAAGTTTTTCTCCAAATTGACCTGACTTGTAATTATTTTCTGCTTTGTGAAACAGGACCTTTTAAAGTGCCAAGTGTATATATGTATATAAAATATATATCTGTATATATTTATATATTACTGCCTTGAGCTTTACTTCGTTTGCACACAACAAATGTAATCAAGCCACGATCACTTCTGCGATCAGTACAGTGAGAAATTCATCTCCCCCTGCCAGTGTGAGGTTGAATGTGGAAGTCTCTCGTGTTGGAGGTAATATTTTTTGCATTAGGGAATTATATATATATATATATATATTATTTTTTCCCCTGAAATCCTAAGGATATTTTAATACTGGCAGCTCAAGACCTCCAGCATCCATCGCTCAAGTCCCCAGTGATCACAAGATTTTTATTAGATATTATGGATGCGGCTGATAAAGAAGCAGATTGTGTCAAGTCCCTGCTGCAGTGTGGTGGTCTGCTGCAGACCCTTCATAATTTATTTCCCAGGATATTGATCCAGAAACACTCTGGATCATTTATTTCCATGTTGATTAAGACTTGGAACCTACCTGTGAGTGCCAGTGCTTGGAAGAAGGAGATACCTGCTCCCAAACCAGTCCCAGTGGGATGTGGATCAGGACCAGCAGACCAGGACCTCCAAGGAAAAATGGAAATCAAATGGGAAAGGTGGTTATAATGCTGGGCTGCAAAACTCTGGCCAGAGAAATTCCACCACCCTGCGGCATTAGGAGCAGGGTTGTGGTGTGTATTCAGCAATTCCACCTTGTGCTGGTGGCTTTGGCCACTGTAGTTAATTCTCTTTGTGTCCTGTGATGTCTCAATTGTATTTTATTTTTTTTCTTGGAGCAAGTTTGGGCCAGTGCCCTCATTCCCCACTGTTACCAGGCTAACGTGCCCCTGGCTTGGCTGGCCAGGATACCATCCCTTTGAGATGGAGGTCAGCTGAACTCTACAGCTCCACCACGAATGGCTTCACCCTGGGAAAACACAAACCTCCCTACACCGCTTAAACAACCTGGTATTTAATTCCACATTTAGCTGTCTTTTCCTTTCTTTCCTCATGGAACAGGCAAATTTTTTTTAAGTACTTTGATGTGTTTCCCCTTCAGCATCATTCAGGCATCCCCAGGAGCTGATTTGTGAGGTCCTGAGAAGCCCTGCTGCTAGTGCCAAAATCCATCCTTCCCATGGATGGTGGCACGCTGAGTCGAGAAGCCTTCAAATCACACCTCGCGCCGACCCTCCTCCTCCTCCTCCTCTCCCCATCCTCTGTTGTGCTTTGCACAATCAAGTTCCCAGAAGAAGCTGCCTGCCTTCCTGAGATGCTGGAAATGTTTTTTCTGGACAGCTGGACTTCTAGAGATCCATCCTGCCGTTCTCACGCTGAAGTTGCAGTAGCAGCATGGATTCCTCCAGCTAATCCTCTCTCTCCCTTTGCTCTCTGGCAGGTTTTTTTCTTTCTTAACCACAACAAAACTTCCCTGCAGGTTTTTTTTGCAAAGGCTGGGTCTCCCTGATGCACTTGTCTTTCTCAACCACGTTGTACATCAAATCATAGACTCACAGAATCATACTGGTTGGTAAAGACCTTTAAGATCCCATTGCCTGCATCCTCATCACTCCCTGAGCTGCTCCATCAGGCTGTGCCCAGCTCTTTGCAGGGCCAGGTGGGTTTCTGCACACAAGGGCAAGTTGGGATCCACTAGATCTGCACCTTTCCACCAGTGTTTTTGTCTGCAAGACACATCAGGAATAGGCAGGTGCTAATTTTATTCTCTGTATTTTGTATCTCTCCCACTGCCCAATGCTATTTTGTGTTCCCTCATCCACGCTCAGTTACTTATCATAAGCTGATTTGCTTTTTATTGTGTTTTTTCATCATTATTCTTTTATCCCAAACATCATCTCACTCCTCTCATCCACCAGGTTATTAAGAAAAACAAAACAAAACCTTATAACACAGCCCTATAACACTGTCTGTACCCTTTGGGGAAATGTCTCCAGAGTTGGCCAAATGTCCTGGAGAAATCCCACTGTGGCTTAAGGGCAGCTCAGCTCCAGCCCTGGCACAGCAGCATCTGTGGAGTTCAACCTGGTGCTCACCAGTGGGAAAAGCATCTTCCAGAGGGAAAAGCTCACTGGTATTTGGGGCTGGTGTGAAAGCTAACCTGGAATTTCCACTCCTTCAGCCTCCTGCAGATCAGCAGCAGCAAGGAAATATGAATCATAGAATCATAGAATGGTTAGGATTGGAAGGGACCTTAAAGATCATCTAGTAAACTAGATGGTCTGGTCTGGAAAGGACTCCCCAAGGCAGTAAGGACTGCAGATGATTGGGGTGTGAGTTTTTATTTTAAATTAAATCCTGACCTTTGGATAAAGTCTGGGAAAATGAGATTTATTTGGGGATAGGCTCAGAGACACCAGTGCATCTGTGTCATGGTTGGCCACCACACCACAATCCCGCTGGCATCTGTAATTGTCCATCCAGCCCCTTCATCTGGTATTCCCACAGTCTTTATTTGGCTGCCAACATGGTTTGGGGCAATTTTCAGAGCCTCCTGAAGCCCATCTTAAACCCTTTAATAACAGAAATGCCCTTTTCTGACCAAATCCTCCACTAGTCAATTTCATCCTTTCTGCTTCATCAGCACATTGTTATTAGTGATTTCTTTTTCAGCATTAAATATGCTGTTATTTTAAACATCTCTTTTATTAGGAGCACCATCCCACCTTGGTCAGACATGTGTTGCACCTTGGTGCGTGCACAGGCATTAAACCCCACTGAACCCCCACAGAAGAAATAGCTGGCCATTAATTAACATGCCAATTAACATGTTATATTACTGTAACCAATTAAAACTACTGAGAAAATAACAGAAAAGGGCTGGAATTTCTTTTTTTCTTTGCCAAAATTTTTATCTGCAATTTTTTAAGCAACGTCAGTTGTAGTGTTTTTCTTGGAAAGTTTGGGGGTTTCCACCCAAAGTCTCTCTCCATGAAAAAAAAAAAAAATAAAAGAGTTTGCAGTTGCCAAAAAATGCAGTACCTGAAGCGTGGGATTTTTAGGAAAAATCCAACAAACCCCCCCAAGGTATAATGAGTACAGTTCTTGCATTCACGATGGGCTTGGTGTAGTTTGAAAAGACATTTTCTACTGAAAAAAAAAAATAAAATGCTTTAGTGGGATGATTTCCACCTGCTCTGGTTGCATCTCTTCCCTCCAGCTCTGGAAGGTTTTCTTCCAGATGAGGGTAGTTGTGTGTTTCAGTGGATGGACAGGAAAATGCATCAATAGAGAAAAAACAAATAAACAAAAAACCAAAATAAAGCAAAACCAAACAAAAATGAGTGGGAAGGTGCAGCCTGAAACTAAGTGGGTGACTGAGGCAGTTACCGAGCGTAACCATCCCTTCCAGTGGGAATGCTCGTGCCTAAATCCCCCAGGTTTCCATCACCAGTGTTTATTCAGCTCATTTTTATCCTTGGATATCCTGGTTGAGCAGGGTCTAGAATCTGAGTCGATAGTCTTGGCTCAAAACTAGCACTCCAGTATCACCAGCAGCAATGTCAGGATGTGAATATGATCCGATGTGCCTGCCTGCCATTCCTACCAGAGATACTTATATTTTTTATATGAAAATCATGTTTTCATACATTGTCCAAATTTTGCTTTATAGGCACTTGTGAGCATCTTTTTAATTTTTTTTTTTTTTTTTTTTGGTGAAACAGAGCTCCCCCTTGAATACTTGTGCAATAATACACTCGTGTATTTATACAAATATGGATATTTGCCTGCACACAGACCTGCACAGACACTCTGATACCGCAAATATTCGGCATGTTTAGAAATAAGGGGGGGG
>NW_010299455.1:0-216 GCF_000700745.2 Antrostomus carolinensis | reverse complement strand
GGGGCATGGCAGGACCAGGAGCCTGCGTGCTCCAGAGGCACCCAGCGAGCTGTCGCCGCTGCCTGGGGAGGATTTTCACATCTTCAGCAATCCCGGGGAGAACAAAAAAATAATAAAAAATAAATAAAAAATAATAATAATCTGCGGGTAAGACTGAGGAGGGGCTTCCTGCTGTTATTCACCTTCCCAATGGATGGGAAGGATTGGGATGAGAAG
>NW_010299454.1:3096-10485 GCF_000700745.2 Antrostomus carolinensis | reverse complement strand
GGGGTACAAGGGCCTGGCACGGGGGGTGCTGGGAGCCTCAAGGGTCTATGGGAGATACAGGGGCTACAGGGCCACACACTGGGAGTGGTGGGAGCCATAGGGGCCTGTAGAGGCCATAGGGGCCTGACCCCAGGTGTGCTGGGAACCAGTAAAGGCCTTGTACTGGGGGTGCTGGGAACCTCAAGGGCCTATAGAGGCCAGGGGGGGCTGGTACTGGGGGTGCTGTGTGCCACAGGGGCCTATAGAGGCCATAGGGGCTTCAGGGCCTGGCACTGGGGGTGCTGGGTGCCACAGGGGCCTATAGAGGCCATAGGGGCTTCAGGGCCTGGCACTGGGGGTGCTGGGTGCCACAGGGGCCTATAGAGGCCATAGGGGCTTCAGGGCCTGGCACTGGGGGTGCTGGGTGCCACAGGGGCCTATAGAGGCCATAGGGGCTTCAGGGCCTGGCACTGGGGGTGCTGGGTGCCACAGGGGCCTATAGAGGCCATAGGGGCTTCAGGGCCTGGCACTGGGGGTGCTGGGTGCCACAGGGGCCTATAGAGGCCATAGGGGCTTCAGGGCCTGGCACTGGGGGTGCTGGGTGCCACAGGGGCCTATAGAGGCCATAGGGGCTTCAGGGCCTGGCACTGGGGGTGCTGGGTGCCACAGGGGCCTATAGAGGCCATAGGGGCTTCAGGGCCTGGCACTGGGGGTGCTGGGTGCCACAGGGGCCTATAGAGGCCATAGGGGCTTCAGGGGGGCCTGGCACTGAGGGTACTGGGTGCCACAGGGACCTATACGGGATATAGGGGCTACAGGGCCACATACTGGGAGTGGTGGGAGCCACAGGGGCCTATGGAGGCTATAGGGGCATGACCCCAGGTGTACTGGGAACCAGTAAAGCCCGGGCACTGCAGTGCTGCCAGGAACTATAGGTCCTATACTACCCAAGTGCACAGGAAGGAGGCAAACGCCCTTCCTACCGCACTCGTGCCTCAGTTCACGCCACGGTTGTTGTTATTATTCTTATTTTAATTATTCTGTGGGTGCTGTGGAACCTCAGGAGCTTCCCAGCTCGGGGGCAGCGGTTCCCTGCGGCTGGGAGTTTATTTACTGTCGGTTTTACCAGGATGCAATAATCACTGGCAATATTTCTAGTGAGCGCACCACTGGCTATAAATAGATTATCAACATGAGAACTTGCTAATTATTCCCATCTCTCTGTGTCATCCCTTATTAGCCTGTATCTTCCCATCGACCTGCTGATTGCACCAGTTTGCTGCTCTCCACTGGCGCCCTGAGCCTGCACTTGGAGACAGTGCTGTGATCCCCCCAGGCATACAACGAGGTGGGAGCCCTGAAACGGCGAGCCCCCTTCTCCAAGCACCCCGTTTCCCACCTCTTCAAGACCCATATTTAACACTAGATGGTGGTATCTTCATGAAGCTTTGGCCTGAGGATCAGCAGCTGCTAGACACGGCAGAAAAACTTCCTGGAAAAGCCAGGTGAGATATTGGTGGTGCGCAAAAGCCACTAAAAGCACTTTCAGGGATGATGTGAGAGGTAGGAGCCCTTTGACAAGGGATTTCTGTGCTTGTAAGGAAGGGCATGAGCAGCCCCTGAACACCCCATGCACCCCAGGAGAGGCTGTGGTCGAGATGTGCCGGAGGGCGGCTAGGAAAAACCCAGCAGCTTCTCTGGGATCTGGGAGGGATGAACCCTGGGCGGGTTTTAATCACCCAGCTGAGGGTTTTGCTTTGGTTTCTGCGCTGTATGGAGGATTTGGGAGATTTGAGCTGGGGCAGAGTGAGTATTAATTTGGATTATTAGGATATTAGCTTGAATATTAGCTGCCTTACAGGGGATAAGTTGAGCCGGGCTCCGGGGCACCGCAGACACACAAATAGCCAGCAGCCTCCACTTAATAATGAGTCGTTAGAGAGCAATAATGAGTCGTTAGAGAAAGACAGGGGGGAAACTGAGTCACAGAAATGACACCTGTCTCACCCGGTGTGGCACAGAGAGGAGCCAACACTCACCCGCCGCGAAGCCACCCTTGGCCTTCATAATTGTCTCCTGTGCTTTTCAGAGCTAAATTTAAACCCTGGGTTTGCTCAGCGGCTGCCTGTAATTCACTGCTGCTTTGTTTCCTGCCTCGCTGCTCTGCGGAGGTTTCGTTCTTAGCACAAAAAACCGACGGGGAAATTCCCTACCCCAAAGTTTGTTGCTGCTGAACATTTTTTCAGCTATAACTCGCCAAGCCTGATGTCGCTCCACAGCTGCCCAGCCACGGGAAGAAGGGCCCCCCACCAGAGTAAGTGCATTTCTGTGTAAAATAAAGCTTTTTTTTTTGGCTTTATAGGGTCCACGCTGGACCGTGTCGTGGGGGACGGGGTGGGGATGAGCTTTTCACCACGTTAAACGAGCCCCGTTCCCTGGCACGGAGGGAGAACGCAGCTGAAGGCAGATCGTCCCCCTCCGAGTCGCTCAGTGAACGCCGAGCATCTGATTTCTCCAGGATTTTTGTGTTCTCAGATTTCTCCCTTTAATTGCAATTTGTGAAATGTCTTTCAGGTTATGCAGGAGATTAAAAATCTCCTGGTGCACCGTCCTCATACTGTCACAAAAGTAATTTGGGGGAAATGAAGAAGCAATTAGCCCCTGAAAAAAACCAGCGGGGATCGTGCAAAATCAATCCCGGCTTGCTTGGGAGTGACAACTCCAAATCACACACTTCTTAATAATTAATTGACATAGTTATATATAACTCTCAGACAAAATAGATCCTCTTAATCTTTAATTTGATATGTTAGCTATGGAGTTAGCTGCTTTGGAGGATGCTAAATGTTTGTCTTTGGTTTTTAAGAATCAGTGGGACCCAAACAACCGAAAATAACGGCGCGGTAACTGTCACGGCTTGTTTGTGGTGCGAGAAGAGCAGAAATACCTGCACTGGAAGCAAACCTTACCATTTTTTCTGTGGTTTTCCCTGCTCCGGGTGTGTTTCCTTCAGGCTGGTTGGAATTTCTGCCCTTTGCCCTTACCGGGAAATCCACATCGCCCTGAGGGTCAGGGGTGGCTCCATCAAATCCATCAGCCAAGCCTCTAATTACACAGAACCGGGCGCTTCAATTTGCAGCGCTGAGCAACAGCAAACCTGGAAAATCTGACAGGAAGCAAAGCTGATTTGCATATTTATGCTAATCGTGATTGCACGAATCTTTCAAATTAAAATGTACTTTGCAGATGGCTTGCAGATTTGTACCGAGCTTTGGTTTTATTTATTATCTTTCAGCCTGGTAATAATTGGTGCAATATGGTAAAACTGGAAAGTCTAATCCACAATACAGCTGTTAAAGCAAAGAGAAATGTGTTGAACACAATGCAGGGAGATTTTTCTTTGTAGTAACAATATTTGGTTAATGCATACCGCGTGGGTGCGAGCGAGATTTTAATTTGCAGAGTATTTTTCAGAGCAGAAGGGGGCAGCTTGGGGCTCAGCATCTCAAGAAAGGGGAATTGTGCCCCTATGCTTGGACATTGTTCCCTCTTTGGGTTTGTTGCTGGGAGTTGGTTTGTTCTCAACACCACTCCACAAAAAAATATCTAATTTTATATTATCTAATTTTAATATATATCTATATATATTTCATTTTATCTAATTATCTAATTTTTTTTAATACCCTTGGTATTAAGTGAATGGGAAATGTGATTTTTTCCACGTAGATTTTTCAATAAATGGACCTTTTTGATTGTTTGGAGCTGAGCTTGCAGCAGTTGTGGCTGAAAGGTGGAAAAGCCCAGCTTGGCTGTTCAGTTATCCCCCTGACTCGGAAAGAATCACTTCCCTTTTCAGCTTTTTTCTGTGTAAATTGTAAGAACTGGAAGTGCTTCTTTGCAATCTCATGCGCATGAGCATATGGGATCTCCAGGGATCCTGCAGCACGACCGAGCCCCGTCCTCCCCATCCCACTAGCTTGGGATAACCTCGGCAGCTCCTCGCTGCCTTTGGATAGCACACAGCACTCATTTCCCTTTGCTTTTCTCCTGATCAGGCATGATGGAGATGGAAGAAATATTCCTCCAGCTCTGTGAGGAGGTCACCAGGCTGCAGGATCTGTGTGTCAAGCAGGGCAAACTCCTCCAGAAACTGACGGCCAGGAAGGGACCCGTCCTTGGTAAGAAGCGGGACTGGGGAGGGAGCACTGCAACTGCAGATCCAGGCTGACAAATGGAATTTGAACTTTTGTCCTGGCGAGATGTTTGCTGTGAAAATGGGGAGAACGTGAAGCTGGTTTAAGTCAGAAACATGCTCTGCAACCCCTGCTGTCTGTCGTGGCTTTTTGGCTTCGTCTTCTCCATCAAACGTGTGCGTGTGTCTGCTTAGAGTCACATTAAGCCCACTGCAGGCGTGCTGCTGCTAATTCACACCTCTCACCCCTTGGGGAGAGGGGGAAGGAGTGTGGGGCAGATGGTATCCATTGCCTAGAGTGTTTTTGGGAAGCAGGGATGGTGGTGGCACTTCCACAGACTGGAAACCACCTGGGAAAATGTGCTCACCCTCCCCAGAAGCCTGCCTGGTTTTCTGAGAAATCTCCCTTCCGATCCCTTGGCTGTGGTCCACGCACTTGTCTGTCCCTCCCCAGCAGTCCCATCACTCCCACGGGGTTTTACCTGCTGTTCCTGACCCTAACGGGTGTTTTCTGTGATCTGGAAGGACTGGCTTGGGGAAAACAGTCACCATGTGCTGTGAAACCAGCTGCTGGGCAAGCTCTTGTGCTCCCCACCCCTGTGTTCACCTCCTTTCCCTGCAGCTCTGCTGTCTGTCTGTCCTTCCTGGGGCTGGTGCAAATCAATGTCTCCAAACAGGACCCAAACCAAAGGTATTACTGGGATCAGCCCAGCTTTTGGGGACCCAGCAAAGTCTCAACATCTCCTAAGGTCGCTAATACTCCTCTGGCTCTCAGCCCTCTCTGGCTGTCCTTGGATGCTCTTTCTTTGCTGTTTCAGCCTCGTATTTAATAGAGCGATGGGAACAGGGAAGCTTTGCCCGGAAGGAGGTAGCACCCAGTTGTTTTGCAAGCACAAAAAGAGAATGAGGCAATGGGAAAGCAAAACACAAATGCTGTTCAAATCCCAGGAATGACTGCTCTGGCTTACTTTCTTTCAAAGATATCCCTGTGTCGCTGCCGATCCAGTGCACGGAGGATATGGTCACGGAGGAAGGGAAAAGGCCACTGGACAGCCACCAGAAATGCTCAGAGGCTCCAGCATCTGTTGCCTCCAACCCAGAGGGCTCTTCTCATCCCCTGGCAGAGCCACACGCTGTGGAAACACTGCCTGGCTTTGGTGGCAAATACCCGGCAAGCGCCGCAGACGGCAGCGTCTTCGGCAGCGGAACTGGAGGCAGCAACAAGGCAGAGAAGAGAGAGAAGGTGGATGTAGAAACGTGGCTGAAAATTCGTAAGATGCTTCCTACTGTGAAAGCCCCCAAGGAAGAAGTGAGAGCTTTCTGCAGCCCGCAGAAGTTTGCAGTACCCAACCCGGTTGTTGGGGACTCCTTCCTGACTCTTCTGGACCTCTATGAAGCCCCAGAAGCCCTTCGGAGAGAAGATGCTCCCAGTGAAGTTGCTTTGCCTGCTGAGGCTAAAGTCCCAGTGGAGATCCGAGGACCCATGAAGGTAAATTGTGAGGCTGATGGGGATTTTTATCTTGGACTTGTGTGTCCTCTTCCCAGCATAATGACATCTATCAGTCTTCAGCATCCTCTCCCATCAACCCTGCTGTAAGACATGGGAAGCTGTGGCAGAGTAGAGGTTTATGGTTATGTCCTGAAAAAAGTCTTTAGGCACCCAATTCTCTGGTTCCCAGGGGAATTAGGTACATAAAAGCTCCTGGGATCTGTCTGCCAAGCAGCACTTGATGCACTTTGAGAGAAGTCCCTCCCGTGATCCTTTCCGAGGCATCGAGGAACCCTTGAAACAGTCGATTCAGTCTCAGGGGGGAAAAAACTTTATTGACCTCCTTTGGATCTGGAAATTAAATGAGCTCTTAAATATTTCCTTTATTCTTTCTCATTTATACACCCCCAAAAGGATGATTTCTAAAGACATCCTAATCCCTGGCCCCTCAGTCCTCCTGATAAACCTTCACAACCCTGGACTTACAGGTGAGGGTCCCTATAATGCCAAGCCCATTTCCTTTCATTCCTTCTCCCAAATGAGGCTCTTAAAAATTATTTCACGGCTGCCGTGGCTGCATATTCATAGGGAAAGCTATTGATTTTCAGCCTGGGCTATATTTAGAAGGTAATTTCTTTTGAAGAAGAAGAAAGAAAGAAGTGGAAGCTGTGTCTGTCTGGTAAAGCCCTAATGTGCCTTATCAGCACTTAAATGATGACGCCACAAAAAGGAAATAACGAATGTGCTCCAGTTTGCTTCTTACAAAAGCACTTTTCTCCTGTTCTGGCCTGGATAGTGATTGTAGCTGCTGAGGGATAAGTGATGGGGGATGCTCAGGTCCATATGGAGACAGGATCTTCTGGTGAATTTTGGTGAGGATGGAGTGAGGAGGGACTCAAACTCCATCAGACTCCAGCACAGGGGAGCAGCCCTTAGTCCAGACTTTCTATGGGCACAAAAATGTGGTGTCTGCTTTTGGAGGCTGCACTTTGATGTGACAGAGCCCAAGTTGGAGACTGATTGCAACTGGGAGTTTGAAAAGAGGCTGCTTCTGCTGTTCCCAACTGACAGCTTTTCCCCTTTGCTCCTGGCAGACGTCCTGGACGCCGGGCTGGATGCTGGAGGATGGTACGCTCGGGCAAAGCGCTGTCCTCACCTCTGAGAACGCTCAGGCTTGTGACATTTGTCAGGAGATCTTCCCGTTGAACTCGGTGGGCCAAGCAGACTTTTTAAAGCACGTCTTAGCCCATATGAAGTAGGACTTGTCTTCGTGATTGGAAATCCACACCTTGACCAACGTGATGGGCTCTGGACCTTCACAAGATCCTGCTGCTGGATTTGACTGGGGCCAGCTCAGGTGACAGTCCTCTTCCATGTAATCCAAACTTGGTCCCTGATGCACTGCTCGATGGGCCACTTGAGGGCTCCGGTTGTGTTTTGACTTGTAGAACTTCGTGGATATCAAAGCAACTTCTGTCCTGGGGTCTGGACCTGTGTGGGGCTGAGCAGTAAAGCTGTAACTCAATGGGAATGGAAAATTTTCAAAATTCACCTTTAACTGAGTGAAACTTAATTTTCCATAAATAGGCAGGGATGTTTGAAAAGTCACATTGGCTCTTTCCAAGAATATTGAAGGCTGGGTGGGAGGATTGCAAGGTTTTCACAGTCTCTAAACCTGAATTGGCCTTTTGAGAGAGGCTCAGCAGCATGATGACGAGGATCAGATCGC
>NW_010299454.1:0-3080 GCF_000700745.2 Antrostomus carolinensis | reverse complement strand
CTGCGAAGGGCATGACAGGGAGCCCTTCTCACTACTATTAAAACCTCATCAGCTCCAGCTCAGTGACTTATGGGGTTTTAATTAATCCTTCTATAAGTGGGAAGAGGCTTATCAGCACCCATCAGCATGGGGTTGGTTCTCCTGGCTCAGGTTTAGAGAGCAGCGGAGCAGAAAGTGGCTCCTCCGGCGCAGAGATGTCACCGCCACGTGTGTTATTGTCCCATCTTTCTATTAAATCTCTTTGGGGGGAAAAACATCTTTAGAACAAGCAGCTCTGGGAGGTGGTGGGTGGGTGTGACTGGGGGATGCAGAGGGTGCAGCTTCTGGTCCTGTGGTTGGTTCTTCACCAGAACTTGGGTGAACTTCACTGGGTGGTGGTTTGCCCTCGAGCAAGGTTTTGATCTTGCTCTGAATTAAGTAATTGCATGTGAGGATGCCATCCGTGAAGCCAGAATTAAGATTAAATTAAGATTTTATTCGTTCATTAGCAACACCTGTAGTTTGACTGTTGTGCAGCACTTTCCATCAGTGACTAGCCATGAGTTTTGCAAAGGAATTCATCCGCAGAGGTGGGGAAACTGAGGCACGAACATAAATTAGCTCTGAAACCCCAAATGGGCCTTTTGTTTGGTTTTTTTTTTTGGAAAGACATCATCTCAGGTCTTTGTGTTTTGCAAATTGCTTCTGACATGGATTTGGCATCTGATGTTTGAGGCAACTTGCATTGAAATCGATAGGCAGATCCCGCTCTACTCCCATGGATCAGGACTAATTGTGATCTCCAGTTCCAACATCTTCAGCAGAGCAGTTAATAGTCGTGAGTCCAGTTTCTTCCCAGAGATGGAGCCGCATTTCTGAATTTGCTGTGGCCACGGTGGAGCTGATGACAAACATCTGTGTGTCCTGAGGATCTTGTCCTTTCAGACACGATGTGCATGGCACCGGGCGCTGGATTGCCAGTACCCTGGTCCCTGGCTAACCCAGGCTTCCTGGGGGTGCAAAGCCATTTCTCCAAGAACCTTTTTCCACAACAAACCCTACAACTTCTTTCTTTAGAACCTTTGAGCTTGGTTTCTCCATCCATGTGGATATTGGAGCTGCTTTCTGCCCTGGGCAGCATCGTGGCCTTTATTTCACTGAAGGTCAAAGTGGATTTTCTCACATCATGGTGCAATTTTCCCATTGGCATCTCCAGCTCCAAGTTTCCTCCTGTGGCTCCTCAAATTAATTAGGCGGTGGGATGATTTTATAGTGTTTTGTGCTCTTCTATAGGGCCTGGAAGAAAATATCATTTCCCAGCATGTTGAGTTACTGTAAGCACCAGATCAGAAAACGAGCCGGAGTAAGAAGAGCCATAAATTTATTTGATATAAAATTGTAACAGTCATCCAGAATTCGCCGGAAGGAAGAAAACCAACCCAGTTCTTCTTGCTTTGAGAGCACGTCCGGTAAATTGAATTTAAAAATTGCAAGCACAGATGGCTTTTTTCAAGAGTCAAAACAACTGTGGCACTGTGCTGGTTTCCACACACGGCCGTGCCGAGGCAGCTGTGCTCTGTGATCCACCAAAACAATGTGAAAAATCACACCAGGCATTTTTTGGGGTCACTTGTGTTGAAATTTCAACCTGATGCTCCATCCTTGGTGACTCGGGATGATGGTGCAGTTGAAGTTCACCAAACTTAACTTCCCTGCTTGGCCTTTCTCAATGCGCCTCGTTATATTTTTAGATGTCGCGTTATGCGGTGTAATTAGTCACCCCTTTCCCAGCCAGATGGTCCACAATGACACAGGAGCTTCTTTATTTAATCCAGCACTTTCCATTGGTATGAACATGTCTCTGCTTCCTAAATAACCTTTAAGTATAGGGTGCTGGTCTTAACTGCAGAGAGTGGGTGGCGTGTTATTGTTTTTGCCCAGGTTCAGCTCACCGGTGGGTGTCATTTTGGAAAAGGCAGGAGCTGGATGAGGACAGGTTCCAGTAAAAAGAAATTGGAAAATATCAAGACTTGATACGCTGGATTAAACCTGCTTTAATTCTCTGTGCTGGGTGTGTGTGTCGGGCAAACACAGGAATATGGGCCTCCTCCCTCAGCTTCTTGTTTTCCAACCGAAGCTTGAAAAAGCTGGAGCTGGTAATAACGCTTTTAGTGAGAACCAAGGCAGCAAAAATGCAGCTGAAAAAAAACCCAACAAAACAAATTTGGGTGGAAAATGTGCAGTTGTTGAGTTTTCTAAATAAGGAGCCTGGGATATGATGAGGGAGATGGGGCTGCTCAGGTGCTGCAGGGCACACAGGCAGGCACATGTGTGTGCACACGTACAAGCACATCAAACCGTATGTGAACACCCCCAAACTCCAATATCAAACACTTTTAGGGTCACATTTTTCCAAGGAACCAAAAGAAATGAGAATCCCATGGGGTAAGAGAGGGAAATTTAATCCCCATGAGGGGAGAGTGATGAAATATTTAAATTTCCTGCAGCAAGAACAATCTTTCTCAAAGGAAATACTCTCTCCAACTACTGTGGTTGTCCCAAATCTCTTGATCATTCTGGGAATTGTTATCGGAAATAAGGGAAAGGGGGATCATTTCCCCCCCCCACCACCTGCAGCAGGAACCCATCTGTGCCACCAGCAAGGATGGGAAATTGCTAATGGCTCTGTTAATTAATAACTGAGCCATTTTATTTTTTATGGCTTTATTTTCATCTCCCATTAATGGGAGAGAAATGTTTCTTGATCCCATTTCGTTTGGACATGAGCTCAAGGAGCCTGAAACTGGAAGTTGGGGCAAAGGCTGCACATTCTCAAGCAATTCCAGTAATTTTTAAGTATCCTCGTTCGAAGAGTTTGAGCTGACACCAATATCTTGAGCTGGGGGGTTTGGGAGGGGATTTTCTGTTTCATTTAAGATTTTTTGCTCAAGGTCTTTCTTGGGGGTGGGGGGGGAAACAGGCAACTGGGGTTAGTGGGAAGGGATCTCTGCAGCAAGGGGGGGCCTCACTGCTGTCCCCCACGTGAGTGGTTGAAGGGGATTTTGAGCTCAGTTTCTCTTGAAAATATTAAATATTTGTGA
>NW_010299453.1:2344-2781 GCF_000700745.2 Antrostomus carolinensis | reverse complement strand
GGGGCTGGCGGGGGTGTGCCCCACCGGCCCCCAGAGCCCCTGCAGCCCGGAGAGCCAGCCCCACCAGCGGGATCAGCACCCCACGGCACAAGGCTTCCACTCGAGCCCGGCCAGCACCAGGCCAGTCCTGGACGGGGCAAGGCTCTGGAGCTGGCGCGCTGCCCGGCTGCCATCTGGGGAGGAAGCCACAGCTTTGGGTATTTTAGTTCCCAGCCAAGAGGACTTTCTCTCCCTTCCACGTCAGGACATTTTGTGTGGCTGCCGGGAACGCTTCGGGGGAGCTGCCTTCCAGTGAGGTGGGCAGAGTCCCGTCACAGGAGGGCTCGGGCTGGACCCCCTGCTCATGGGAGCAGTTCCCCCTGCAGGGAGGAACGCAGCCGGGCCGTGAGCCCGCGAGCACAGCCCCCAACCCTGCTGAGCTCGGGACGTGTCCGTGC
>NW_010299453.1:1108-2307 GCF_000700745.2 Antrostomus carolinensis | reverse complement strand
GGTGGAGCGCGGAGGGTACGGCCCAACGCTCACGCGGAGGGTAAATTACAGCCGGGCGCTTGTCCTGGCCGGGCAGTTTCGCTCTTGGGAAAGATGTTTATCCCGAGAGTGGGGATGAGTTATTTCCTGTGCTCACAGTGGGGAGGGGGACGGGGCAGACGCCGGAGCATCCGGGGAGCCGCGCTGGCAGCAGACACTGCTTGGGTACATGCCTGTGGCCACTGAGTTGGTCATGGTGACCCAACGCGGGGTCCAGCTATCGCACCTCGCCGGCTGGGGAGGGGATCCCAGCGCTACGGGTTCCAGGAGCTGGCACCGGACCCTCCTCCAGACCCCTCATAGCAGAGCAAGAGCCCTCACAAAATCAGAGGGGTGCCCACAGGCGCCGGGAAGAGAGGCAGCGAGGGGGCCGGCAGGCAGGGCCTCCCAGGCCTCTTCTGCAGCATGGCTGAGGGGTGAAACAAGCAGCTCCGAGTTTACAGACAGGAGTTTTAGGAAACACTACGCTGTATTTAGTCAGAGAGATTCGATAGTATCAGGTAATGTTACAAAACCCTCGATCGAGAGGAAATCCCCAAGCACGCAGCAGTCCTGCTCCTGCTATGGGCCGACTCCGCCGAAACCAGCGTGTTCATGAAGGGATCGCCCGTCAGGGAGAACACGACAGCGACGGAACCACAGCGAGGAGCAAGGTCCCCGAGGGCCCCCGCCGTGTCCCGCAGGACGCAGCCTCCTGCGCCCCAACACAACGGGCGCTGGAGCTGCCGGGAGCTGTTCTCGCTGGCGAGGGGGGACAGGGAGCAACGCCCCAGGGCTGGGGACTTGTTTGCTCTTCTCGGTATTTTTCCTCCCCCACGCCATGCGTTTGAAGCCTTTGCTCTCCACCTCGCCGCAGCGTTGTTTGCACTGCTGTGACCCCCAGCACGAGCTGTTGACGAGGGAGGGCGGGTTCCCCTTTCTAAATTGGAGCAGCTGCCGCAACCAGACAAACAACTCCTCAGCACTGCGGGCTGTGCAGCCGGCAGCAGCGATTGCCACCCTCTGGATCTGCTGCCTCCTGACAAGCAGGCTCGCTCCGGGAGGGCACCGCAACCAGACGAGACCACAAAGAGGCACCATCCAAAGCCCAGCCCGATGCCACGGGCTGAGTGAGCCCCACCGTCCCGTCCCAGCGGCAGGGAGGGGCGGGCACCGCCGGG
>NW_010299453.1:0-1074 GCF_000700745.2 Antrostomus carolinensis | reverse complement strand
AGGGAGGGGCGGCCACAGCTGGCACAGAGACAGACGCGGCTCCCCCAGAGCGATCCAAGGCAAATTTATTGCCTTTGTTGCACAACACATCGCAGCTGGATGCTGGAAGGACCTGCAGGCGCTGGCCACAGATCAAATACATTTATCACGTCATTATACCATTACCTCCCATGCCACACCACCCGCGGCTGGCTCCCAGCCACGTCTCCTGTTAGCCAGGTCAGCGGCTGGTTACCCATTCCAGAGCAATCCGGAGTTCCCGGTCCGGTTCCTCAGCTGCCTCGTGCAAGAGGCGACGCTCCCTCGGCAGATAAGCAGCTCAAACTGCCCCCTCGGAGCTGAGCCCCGAGGGAGTGACAGGCTGAGGGTAGCAAAGGTGGAAGCTGGAACACGGGTGGAGGGACCAACAGGCCTCCTGTGCTTCTGCTGCCCCACTGCTCCCCACGGCCCACTCACGGAGCGGCCAGTTCAGCTCCTGCTCACTGCTAGAGCTTCACCTCCACGCAGGGCCCGATCCAGCTGTCCCCCAGCTCCCAGAAGGTCCTGTACCTGTGCTCAAACCCCTCCCGGCTGCAGTGGGTGAGAAGCCGGCTGATCTCCGCCATGAGGAAGGACAGCGCCAGGGATTTATCCAAAGACTCGTTCCAGGAGCTCTTCAGGACCTCCAAGAGGCCATCAGCACTGTCTCACTCAGCCTGATGGGCAACATGTCCCTTCTGCCACTGCCCGCTGAGCATCTCTGGCTGCAAGGTCTTCAGAACAGAACCGAGCACGGACAGGACGTGCTGGGGGGGCACTGGAAGACCTGGCTGAAGTGGCAAGTGCACAGGCCTTTCCCCCCCTCCCCAGTGCCCACCAGCTGCACACGCCGCTGAACCACCGCGGTCGCCGAGGCGCAGCCTGGCAGCGAGCTCTGTGCAAACGCTGCGGGATGTGTTCCTCAGCCCTTTGGTGCATCTCCTCCTCGCCACCACCCTCTGGGTTTTCTGTGGCCTCCAGCTTAGCCGCAGGAGATGAAGGATCTGATGAGGACTGAGGACTCGTGGGCTGGCTCTGGAGGAGAGCCCAGGGGGT
>NW_010299452.1:0-634 GCF_000700745.2 Antrostomus carolinensis | reverse complement strand
GAGGTAAAAAAGGGGGGGAGCCTGGTACCCACCATGCTGGTGTTGAGGTTCTTGTCCACCCGGCAGAAGGTGTGTGGGGTGCTCTCACCCTTGCTGGGCATGATGAGGCAGATGTCAGTGACCCCCAGCGTGTTGTGGCCGTGGGGCTCAGCCGCCCGGCGGTAGGTCAGGAAGGTGCGTTGATGCCCCGGCCCCCCCGAGTTGAGGTTGGCCGAGCGGCTGTAGGGGGTCGTGTCCAAGATCCTATAACCCGGCTTGGGGCGATCCTTCACCCCCCAGGACTCACCCCAGTTCGATGAGGGGAGGAGAAAAGGGGTGACAGTGACCCCCCGGGGAGTTTGTGTCCCCCCCCCATAAACACACACCCCCCAGGACTCACCCCAGTTCGATGAGGGGAGGAGAAAAGGGGTGACAGTGACCCCCCGGGGAGTTTGTGTCCCCCCCCCATAAACACACACCCCCCAGGACTCACCCCAGTTCGATGAGGGGAGGAGAAAAGGGGTGACAGTGACCCCCCGGGGAGTTTGTGTCCCCCCCCCATAAACACACACCCCCCAGGACTCACCCCAGTTCGATGAGGGGAGGAGAAAAGGGGTGACAGGGACCCCCCAAGGAGATTGTGTCCCCCCCCCAC
>NW_010299451.1:591-898 GCF_000700745.2 Antrostomus carolinensis | reverse complement strand
CTTCCCAGCAGGCCATGCTCATGCTGGGCCAATATCACAATAGATATAGGTCTACAAGCTGAAGAAAAGACGTGGCAGCAGCAGAGCCAGCTGGGAGAAAATGACCACAAAGCCAACTGGCCACACTCCCAGCACTGGCAGGAAATAGAATTTCTTTGGCATGATGGTGTTTTTCAGCAAGCAGTTTGCATATGGTGACATAGTGATTGAAGGACATGGCTGAGAGCATCAGGAACTCAGTCACAGCCAGGAAGAAGTGGGAAAATGAAAGCAGGAAACACAAATGACAGTCCTGGTGACAAGGAAA
>NW_010299451.1:0-435 GCF_000700745.2 Antrostomus carolinensis | reverse complement strand
CTCCCCCCACTGTTAGGTGGCCTGTGGAGAAAGCAAAGACAAGCCCGGCCACATGCCACCTGGGGAGGTCACCCTGCTTCGCTGTGTTTGTGTTGCCTATCCAGGCAAGGAGAGGGAACCAAAACTGTGATGGGGTAGATCCTTTGTCTCTGCTGGTGTCAGAGGGAAAAAAGAACTGTTGCTGCAGTGCAAGGTAACCACTTGACCCCAGGTGAAGTTCTGGCCCTGCCAGGGCTGAGGAGCAGGTGGTGGAGCACAGTAAAGAGAACTTGTCAGAGCTCTGACAGACATTTCTGGTTTGTTGGAATGGACCTTTGCCAGGTAACAGCTGAAATCCTTTGTAATTAACTCTATTATGAGCCAGCAGTGTGCAAAGGTGGCCAAAAAGGACAACAGCATCCTGTCTTGTATGGGAAACAGTGTGGGCAGCAGGAC
>NW_010299450.1:339-3435 GCF_000700745.2 Antrostomus carolinensis | reverse complement strand
CGGGGGGGAACATGGGACGGTGAGTTCGAGGAGATGTACCCCCAAAACCCCCTTTTAAATCCTGGGGTGCCCCGGGGCTGCTGCCTGCACCAGGCAATTGTCACGATATGTCATTTAGTTGCAAGTGGTGGTGTGGGATGGGATGATGTTCTCTCATCAAACTGAAAGTCAAGTTCAGCCTTTTTGGGCTGGACTGTTTGGGATGCTTTTGGGGGGGGGGGGGGGCTGGGAATGGTGGGGATATTTTATAATGGTGGGGATATCTTATCAAAATAAGAAATGCTGTGGTTGCATGAGATCAGGCACCGATGCACGAGTGGAACGCAGATCACTTTGCTGCTCTTCCCGGCTTTTCCTTCGGCCTCTTTATCTTTCAATTGAAAACCAATTAAAGGTTTCTATAAATCTGTTAGCATCCCTTTTACGTGGGGCCCTCTGATGCCTGCTGTATTGCCCTTCGGATGCCTCTTCCTTTTTTTGTTTTACAATTGTTGTATCAATATAATGCTTCCTTTCTTTCTCTGTCTCTATAGATACAGATATAACAAGGCAAACTAAAGGTTTCGACTGCTATTCAGTGCCTCCTCATTTGTCCCGGAGCCGTAACAGTGGTGCCCTTTCTCTTCTGGCTGCTTTTCCCTGCTTCTGGAGCAGCAGTTATGGGAGAAGCAGATGGCTACTGATTGGGTGAGCTTTGTGGCTTTAATACTGAATACTTTATGGAAAAGGACTTTATCATGCTTCATTGGTCAGAGGAACAACGGGATGAGATTTATGACTAGAGAAAATAAATCTTTTTAAGTTTCAGGCTCCTTTACACACCCCACATCAAGTCACTGTAGCAGAGCCAGAGCTGAAATCCTCTGCATCTTTCTTTTTTTCCTCTCTCCCCCCCTCCCTCCCTCCCTCCCCCTCTGTCTGTCTGTCCTTTCACTGCTCTCCCCACCCCCTCTCCACCAGGATTTAGCAAACCTCTGCAGACTTTAGGGACTGTCACTCACTGGAGCAGTGGAGGCCTTCACAGCTCCACAGGCTGCATGGAGAAGGAAAAGACCATCCCCACATACAGATCATCCCCCCTCATGGGAATATGCTGGGCAGTCAGCTCCTGCCAAGCCTTGGCCATGTGTAAACCAGGAAGCGGCCACCCAGGGTCCCAGTGGGATATTTGGAGTGACATCCTCATAAACCCAACAGCACTGAGACCATGTGGCCACCAGATAGAGGCTGGGGTCGGGCTGCCCACTGGTTGCTGCAGAGCCCAGATCTACCAAAGGAAAGGGATCCCAGCACTGCATGACTCTGCTGCACCCCACACTGGGTGGCCCCCAGGCCAGGACCTGGGGGACCATATCCCCCCCCAGGGGAGCAGCTCTCTACACCATCCCTGGTCACCCCCACGGAGGCTGGGCCCTCACCACCAGCCATAGCGTGTTGGCCATCAACTCTTTGTTTCTGCATGGTCTCATGCCCAAGCTGGAGGTTGACCAAGGGCTGTGTGCAGTGGGCTGAGCTCTGGGCCCAGTGTGGGACGCTGGCTGTGGCACACAGGGACAGAAAGGCCCAAGAGCATACAGGAGGCAGTAGATTTCAGTCCTAACAGAAGTTTCCCCCTTCTATTTCTCTCCCTTTCCTGTCCTGTATAGCCCATAACATCTTCTATCAGGCTCTTAAACATTTTAAAGAAGCTAAAACCACCTAAAAGCTTTACAGGTTTTAAAGCTTGGTGCTACTATCAAGCCAAGTAAGGAGAAGAAACGTAAAGTTGTACTTGAGAAAACTAATTTTGAGACAGAGAGTCAGAAGTGATTTGGGGCTATATATTAACCATTTAACCAAACACCTCACGTTGCATTCAGTTTCTGGTCAGCTCTCAAAAAATTCAGTGAATATACAAATTCGTGTTTCAAACTAGTTTCTGCATTTGCTCAGAAGGAAGTACAGGGAAAGTTCAGGCACCATCAGGGTCTGAAATAATAGCCGAGCTGCTTATGGCATCTCTGAGTTGTGCAAACATGGGTAGGGAAGGGATGTCAAGTCCCACTGTGGCTGCCTGAGGCTTCTGGGGGAGCAGGAGTGTTTGTTCCTTCTTGGGGTGAACCACAGCCAAGGCTGGCATCTGGCAAAAAGGACTTTATGGTTTTGTAGCGTGGTGGTAACTTGACCTGGGAGTCCCAAGCACCACTGCAAGCTTCAGCGAGATGCGGATGAAGGGTCGACGGAAATAGGGAGGAACAAGGACTACAGGCTTGCCTGGGAGCTGAGCTGGAAACAAGGTAGGACAAGCATTGCGAGGGCCTGGTGGTGGGGAAACATCCGGCTGGTTGTGGGGCTGAGGAGTCACAGAAGGATCTCCTTGCTTGTTCAGAAGGATTAGTGATGGGACAAATACCACTTCTCCCGTTTGCTCATTCGCGGCGTGGCAGTGATGCTGCTGACACTCTGGCACAGGACCTCTGAGTAAAGGCACCAACCACAGGCTTGGTAACAACAGTTAAATGGAGAAAGGATGATTTGTCATTCAGCTGAGGCTCCGATTTATTTCCACTACAGAGGCCTAGCTGCTGCTGTTTGTCTCAGGGGAAGGGAACTGTTCTGCCTGCATTTCTTCAGGCACTAGGGAAGCTGGTGGCTCCGTGTTTCGTTTTGCATCGCTTTTGCGTTCCACCTTGTGTGGTCTCCTCGAGGACCACAGCCAGGCAGAGAGGGGAGCAAGGCAGCTTTGGGACATCCCTCTGTCCCTCCTCCCTGCAGTCCCCTGGTGCTGCATGAATGCTCATGGCTGGGCTTGTGCACTTCTGGGAACTTGTGTGTTTTCTTAGTGATTTTATTTCACGGGTGACTTTAGAGTCACCTGTGCGCCGACTCTCAGCTGTGTACGTGTCTCAGAGGAGGAACCGTACACCCGTAGGCCTGGCGTGTGTCGCAGCTTTGAGGCAGCGTTTCCCAAGGGATGCAGGAGTGTTTCTGAGCACAGGTTGTGCAGCCTCACCTGGCCCCTTTCCCCTCGCCTTCCTGGGTGAAATCCAGGGAGGAAAGAGAAGATGGAGGGTGCTCTGGCATCCTGAGAGAGACGGATCCTGTGTCCTTTGCAGC
>NW_010299450.1:0-248 GCF_000700745.2 Antrostomus carolinensis | reverse complement strand
GGGGGTCCCAGCCGGGGGCGCATCCCTGACCGCCGGCCCCCGCACATCCGTGGGACTCCGGCTGGTCTGCCCGGTCCCCTCCCAGCCCAAGTCCTGGTCCTGCCCCGGTCACTGCCGGGGACTCTCCTTCTCCGGGAGCCGGTTGTCTGTGGGTACCTTCGTACCGGGCCGGTGCCGTCGGGGGCTGGAAGTGGGGGACTCCAGGGGAGCGAGGCTGGAGCTCCTCAGCCCGGCTCGCCCTTGGCTCT
>NW_010299449.1:3011-3910 GCF_000700745.2 Antrostomus carolinensis | reverse complement strand
CCAACCCCCACCAATTCTGTGATTCTGTGAAATCACCTCTGTAAGAAGAAGTAACTGTTTTATGGTAATTGCCTTTTCCCAGGGTGGCTTTGTCATACTAGAATACAACTGGAATCCTCTGGGGCTAAATGTAATTAAATATGGGTTTGTTTTGGTTTTTTCTTTCTGGTTCATCATTTGCTGTCATTGAAGGCAAAAGGTGCCATTGGATGGTTGAACTTTCAGTGTTTGAAGTTACAAAGCTTGTGAAGGAGTTTTCCAAGAGAAATTACAATCTGTTTTCCATGTATTTGTCAGAATGTGGGAAAGGCAGCTTTGCATAGTGGACCATGGGAGTGGAGACTGACAGATCCTCTGTAGCTACTGAACGCTGTATTGGTTTTGAGGACCATTCAAGTAAATGCTTAAGATAATTGATGATCCCACTGACATCCGCTTCTGGGAATCTGCTGAAACTTTCCAGGTTTTCATATTTTGAGTTTCTACATCTGCTGTCTTGCACGCAACCACATCCAGCTTCTTGAGTTGTTTATTTAATATTTAAATTTATTATTTAAATTTAATATTTAAATTATATTTCAGAATAATCAAGATGAAGTTTAACTGGTGTATATTGCAAAGAAGTGGTGAAGCTTATTTCCTTCAACGTGAACAAAGTTGTCCATACCCCTTATTAAGAAAGCAGGAGTTGGTAGATATTTTACTCCTGTGTTTATACAAGCAGGGAGATACAATTCACTTGGATGTTCCTGTTGTCCAAGTTCCTCATCTACCAAAGCCTCTGAAGTGCCAAGGGATGGGGGTGCTGTCAGCTAATAATGCAACTACTTGTGATTGTCTTGAAATTACACTTACTACATTCCTGTGTGTCATAAGCATCGTTTTGAGTGGTAGTTTTC
>NW_010299449.1:0-2965 GCF_000700745.2 Antrostomus carolinensis | reverse complement strand
CCCCCCCCAGCAGTTGGTAGATGTTGCATGTGATGAGCATGTAGGTATACCTGGCACGTATTGCAGTTTAAAAAGCTTGCAGTTTAAAAAGTTACAATTAAAGCTTAGTCCCTCTGCACTCTTAACAGGCTTGGTTTTTATTTTTAAAGGTAGTAGGCTAATAAATACATTTGTTTGACAAAGAATGATGCTGTTTAGGAATCTGCTTTTATATATATATATTTTTTTTTTCTATTCTTTTTCATGCCAGAGGGACATAAATTAATTTGGAATTTCATGTGGTCCTGTTACATTACAGTAAGCATTTCTTACCTCAGTGGGCCACCCGCCGCTCTGAGCAGATTTTTGTATCCCTCTGTGTTAGTCTTCTGCCTAGAAAGGAGGCTTTAAAAGACATTACAAAGTTAAGTGCATGTTTGCTTTTTTTTTTCCCCCTATTGACTGTCTTTTTTCCCTGAAATAATAAGATTTTATTAGCATGACAAATCAATTAGTGTTCAGCATCGAATACTGGAAGTCATATAGTTTAAAGAGATGGAACTGCAGAACTTCTAGGGAGAATCACATTCCTCCTTAAAGGCAGTGTTATACTTTAATATTATACTTGTGTAAGTAAGCTGGGCACAAGTCAAAATGATCACTTAAGAGATTTATTGTAGTTGCTTACATTATAATCTTGGAAGTGCATAGGCTTGGCCTTTTTCCATCTGACTGGAATCCCTTGGGCATCCAGTGATACTCCAGTGTGTATGGTCAGGGAGAGAGAAGAACCACAATAATGTGTGCAGCTGTTCCAGTCCGTTTCACGTCAATTGGCAAACACTGTGCTAAGTCTGTGCTCGCAGTAGTAAAGAAATGCTGCTGAGAAACCTGGTATTAAACCAAGAGCTCGATGTTTTATACTCTTTTTAAATTCATTTTGGATACATGGTGTTAGTCAAAAATTACACACGCAGATTACTTGAATGCACTTATTCAAGGAGTCCACATACCTTAGGCAAAACTTCATTCTACCCGTAGGGGGTAGAGAGAACAACTTGGATATGAGTCACACGCTTCAGTTTGTGACTGGAAGTTGCAATCAGTAAACGATCCTCACTGAATGACATAGCACACAGTAAGGCAACAAACTACAAATGCATCTCTTCCAAAGGGTGTAAGTGTGCACTCCTCTTGACACAGGTCTAGATCTTCAAAGGTGTTTAGTGTCTTGGTGCACCTTTTGATCTGCATCTAAACTGACAAACTATTTTGAACTGTATTTCATTGCTCTGGACCTAGCTGCTTGAAGAGAAGTGTGGGGAAATTACTGTTTTTAACAACAGTAGGTACACAGGACAAAGTGATGTGAGTACAGTTATTTCCATACTCGGTATGTAAGCTGAATTTACGATGTTGCTAAACTACACTGCATGAGGTTTCCACTTCAGTTTGAGGATGTTTTAATGAAGGGCTATGAAGTTTTATTGCACATTTAAGTGTGGGCCTACTTAAAATGCCTTTACTTGTCCTTGGGCTTGTCCCCACTAGAAAAATTTCTGCTGGAGAATATAGCAGAGTCCCCTAGTGGAAATATGCTGACAGAAGGAATTCTTGTAAACCCTGCTGTTCCACCTCTGCGAATAACAGAGGCTGACAGGAGCACTCTGCTGTTGGCAAAGCTGTATCTGCAGGAGAGCTTCTTACCGTCAGAGCTGGCTAGGGAGTGCCTTTTTTGTCCATGCTTCTGGGTGGAAGGAGCTCGGCTGGCAGAACTTTAGCATAGACCTACCCTCAGATATCAGGGCTTGAATGTCAGATTGAACAGTCTCCCTTGCAGGTCTTGTTCATTATCTGATGAGATTATGGACAAATTTAATTCCTTACAGCCAGGCATAGATGAAGTCTACAAAATGCCTGATTTTTTTTTGTGTATATAAATATGGTAATTAAATTATATTCCTAAAAAGCTTTGAGAGTTGGAGTAGGAGTATGATCTGTCAAAAGTTCAAGGTGCTGAATTTACCAGTTGGAGGTGATTTATGCTGGATGCTATTTGTGATTTCTGTGCTGGGGGGGGAAAAGCTTCTCAATTCTTGCTTGTGAGCTAGATCCTAGGACTGCCAATGCTTGAGAGGGGGGGAGAGATTCCTCATTGTCAGATTGATGCCGCTGGTGCCCTTCACTCTTTTGTGATGGAGCTGTGCCGCTGTTGTGTCCAGGGAGGTCAATTCGGGCGGTCGGTGGTTGTTTGATCCTTGTAATAACGGTGTGACAATCCAGCCAGGTGCGTGTGGCGGTGATGGAGGGGTTCCCATGCCCGATGGCTGTGCATAGCTCCGTGCAGGACCTGCTTTGCTTTTCTTGGCATCGCTGCTCTTCACATGCAGCTCTGATGTTCTACCCTGAGAACAAGCAGCACAGGACTCGGCTGGGAAGCCTGGGGAGTGTGGTGGTGTGACTGTCACTGCTTTCCAGCTGTGTGCGCCAGGGACCTGGCTGGGAAGGCTACGGTGTTACTAAAGCAGGTGGTTCTGCAGATGGGAGAGAGCACAGCTCTAACAAGTGGTGCTGTGGGTTTTCTTTAATTAAGTCCCCCCCCCCCCCAAGGTGCTCGGAGGCTAGATTTGATGAAGGATGGGGCCTCTGGCTAACTGGGAAAGGCACCTCACGTTCCCTTGGAGTCAGCCCTGCTGCTGTCAGGGAGAGGAGGGGGATTGCAGTCAAGGAAGACGGAAGTTTTCTGGCAAAATACTGCTGGAATAGGTAGCCCAGGACCGTGCCGAGGATGCGTTGCTGGTTGCCTGGGTGAGGACCATCGCATCGGGCTGGTCCTGGGAGATTTTTGTCCTGAAAGGGGATGAATCGGTACGCGGGGTGCCCGGCTGCAGCGGTCCGGGAGCGTCACCGGGGCACGGCGCTGCGGGGAGAATGGGGGAGGAAGGAGGCGGCGGCGCAGTGGTCCCTGCTCGGCGGCGGGACGGAC
>NW_010299448.1:0-14843 GCF_000700745.2 Antrostomus carolinensis | reverse complement strand
ACTGTGGGGCCCAGAACTGGACACAATAAAGAGTAGATGGAAGGGAGGGTTGTTCTTAGAAATCATGAATGAGTAGTGGTAGTCACTGATAAGTGCTCTATGACATACTTCTCATGCCTTTTTTTTTTTTTTTTTAGAAAAAAAAAAGGTATTTAAATACATTTTTTGGTACATGAGCCAAAAGTATAATTTTAAACAAACACCTTGATCTGGTGTGAAGAGATGTGCTATGGTTTGGTTCTTAGGTGCACGTGATGAACAGCAGAGAAACATAATGTACCATGAAGTTATGCAGCAGTGCCAGCTCCTCAGTTGTTTTGTGTTTATACACAGATGCTTATTCTTTAATCTGGAGAGCGATTGGTGTATTATCCACAGTGTGACTGATTTACCAAGAGATGCAATCAGTTTGTTTCCAAGCAGAGACATGTCTAGTCTAATACAATACAGGCATGCTAGTGACATTGCAATTTCCAGTGCTTTTTCTTATTTTCTTGTTTTTAGTGACTGGGGTTATTATTATTTTTTTTTTTTAATAAAATTCCATCTGTACTAATTTACTTTTTCAAGGGAGAAGGTACTGGGGAGCAGAATTACAGATGTTTGCGTGCCCAAACCCTATAATGGCATTAGCAAATGGCAGGGCTGCAACACTATTTGGCATGACAGCTAAAATTATTGGCCTATTTTTCTTTCAAAAACTTTGTTTATATTAAAAGCTTTATATCTCAAATAAAATTAACTTTATGTGAATGGGAACTGTATTTGTAATGTTTTCATTTAGAAAAGTAATGTCAACACCCCAAAGGATTTCTGGCCTTTGATTTTTTTCCGGTGTCCAATGGAAGCTTTTCAGAGAGGCTGGATAACGACTCCTTCTGACTTCTGTTGCAGCACACAGAGAAGTGTCTTGACAGCTTCCAAACCAATAATATCTTACTTATGTTTCAATATATGAAATACAGCACAGGCTTCCTAGCGATTATCTTTTTGTAATGTCTTTAGTTTTGTAACATAATGTAGCCAGATGAATAAAATCCTTCAGCATTTTGAAGAACAGGATTTATCCCTTTTTAAAAAAAAAATGTGTGTTATAAGCAGGGATGTGCAGTAACATTAATTCACTGAGCCAAAGTTGTAGTCTTTTAATTAAGAGGTGCAGTTAGCAGAGCACATGATACTTCTTCCTCTTCATGCTGTGTCTTTCCTCTTTTCTAATCTCTGTTCTCCAGTGTTGGTTTTTTTTTTTTTTTTTGGAGGGGTTTTTTTATGGTCCTTGGGAGTTTTGTTTTATCAAAGTGATCCCCTGCTGACTATTTTGAGGTCTGTCTAAGCAGTTTCTTCAGCTCTGACTTAAAAGAAGTTATTCCCTTTGGTGACTTAAATAATTCCGTTGCTGTCCATGTGATTAGTTTCTTTGTGGTGGAAGAGCCAAGAGGAGAAGAAGCCAAAGAGCTGCAAATGCTGCTTGGTCCATCTGCTGTGATGATGTCTCATCCAACTGGGATGCATCTTTGTGTGTCCCTGGTTTGTCACCTTAGACTGGGGACTGTGTAAATGAGTCTTTGCCTCAGAAAGTGCAAGGAGAGACTGGTGGAGAAGCCATTCTCTCCAAACTGGTGCTGGAAATGCTCTGCCTCGTTTGAAAAAGCTGTTGCATGTGAGGTTGATGTAGATGTCTCCAGTCCTTCTCAGCAGGCAAGTCCTATGGCAAGTTCTGGTGCTTTATCAGCTACAGCAAGAAGTGAGAACTCCTCCTGCTAATCTCCTTACAGAGGCAACTGCTGTGGTGAGGAAAAACTCCTCAAGCTGTTACCTCCTCCACAGGCCTGGTTTGTTTTCCCCTTTCCTATCGTCTCCCTTTGCCCCACAGCAGATTCACCACTGCCCCTGTTTGCCTTTTTTTCTTCTATTGACAGTGAATGTTGCTAATTTATTCTTGTCTTGAGGAAAACTTTGAAAATAGTAACTTGCCTTTTAATTGAATATCTGCTGGTTCCTAAATTACTGCGGTGGCAGAATCTGAAGTGTTCAGACTGAGGACATCTGTGTTTGTTCAAGAAACAACAGGAGATGCAGTGAATGGAAAATAGATGAAGTTTGTTGAGGCACAAGAAACTGGCAAGATACCTTGAAGAAAGTGTTAAATGACAAGGCCCCGATCCAGCAAAGCACTTAAACATATATTGTAACTGTAAACAGTCAAGACGTCCAGTTGATTTAACTGGAACTAGTTTTGTGTTTAAAGTTAGATACTCGCTTGAGTGCCTTTCTGGATCGGGGCCGAAGTCAGTGAGAACTCGAATTGTTTTTCATTTACAAAAGTGAGACTTGAAAGTGAGACCTGACCAGTGGTTAGTGATGTCCTGGGGCATCTGAGATCTCAGGGAGACTTTTTAAGGCTCTGTCCCTGCTGCTGCTTTTCCTGCCACTTGCAAATTGCATCTTTTTCTGCTCACAAGTCAAATGACTTGTGCGGAATGTGAATCTAAAAGGTACAAATAATTCATTGCATGCCAGGGAAATGGTGTAACTGATCACATTTTTCAAGGACCTCAAGCCAGCTTGTGTGGTGGAAGAGAAAGAAGAGAAGGAACAATAAAAGCTGTGATGTAGAGGTGACTTTCTACTTTGCTGGCGTAAGGGCATGTGAAATTCTTCGTGTTATGTGAGTACATGTGAAACTATAGGTGAGATTTTAAAATATATGGGTCTTATGTAGATAATCTTTATCTTTTTGTGAATCTTCAATCTAACCTAGAAGTGTTTCTTAGGGAATTTTTCCTAGCAATTATTCCCATATGATATTCATGACTGGGTAGAACTTGCTTAGTGGGCTTGATCCCACAAACTCTTTCTCTTGCAAGTTGTCTTTACTCCAGAGAGCTGACTGCTGGCTTCAGAGGAGGCTGCCGTGCAGAGAATGCTGTTCTGCTTCAGGTTTGCCATTGATCTACCCTGCAACAATTTGTCTCTTTCCCAGTCTGTGTGAAGTAGGATAATAATGTTTACCCACCTGTGTAATACAAGTTCAGATCCTTGAATGAAAGGCCCTACTGTGCAAAAACACAAGGTAGCACTATTGGGGAGGGGGGGAGTATTCTATACCTGCAACTTTAGACTATTCTCAGTGAATGTGATGAAGTTTTCATTAACAAATAGGTATAAAATAATAATAATACCATTGTACTGTCTTAGTGTTGGCAATAATGTGAAGGACAACTTTGTAATCCCTTAGATATGGAAATTCTGCTGCTGTTGTTCCTGGTTACTGAACTAACCTGCTTCTGGCTAATGTGCTACTTACCTCCTGTTCTTCTCCTGCCTTGCAAGTCCCTGTCATTTCTGACTGGAAATGGTTTAGTACTTCGAAGGAGCTAGCCAAGGAAAAAGGTTGCAATAGCAGGGTGATGAAGAAAAATGAAGGCAAGAATTGAATTTATTTAAAAGAATTTATTAAAAATAAAACACAGGTTCTCCCAAGTCTCCAGCAAGCACTTTGTAAGCTGCCCAAAACACTTCTCAAAATGAAAATGAAAGAATATAGAAAATAGTGAAATAAGTAGCTCTTCTGTTAATCTTCACTCATCAGCTGTGGAGGAATACGTGTACAGCGTGCTCAGTAAAGACCCTTATAACTGTTCCTACATAAGCCTTGGGTCAGGAAATACACCTGACAAAGCTATAATTTGTAGACCTGTGTAAAACACCTTTTTATAAAGCTTTGTTTCAGATTTGTTTGGCTAAATCTTCTTACAAATTTTCCTAGCGTTTTACGTGCACCGACTATATAATTATTTTGGAAAATGCAAGTCTGACCACTGTAAATGGGTTTATATTTCCAACAGGGCAGTTATTTAATTTCCTGTTGGAAGTCTGCAAATGTTGGCACTGTTCACTCGTTGGCAGGAAGCCAGAAGAGAGCGCGGTATCATTAACATGCTACAGTCCATTCGAGCTTTCAGTTGGTTTCATCCAAACTTTTAAGTCTGAACTGTAACAAAATAGTTGGGTTTTTTTTTTTTGATTAAACTTCATAAAAGCAGTCAGGGAGATAGGGGTGAAAGTGGAGGGTGATAGGGTATTCTCTAGCACCAGAACAGCTTTTGTTCTTCCTTACTTAGTCTTGTGTTGGTCTCAATCCTCATTTTGCTGCAGACTTCATCTCACTTTGTAGTTTTCCATTAAAACACAAAATGAAGGCTGAGGTCTGATCCTGAAGTTGGGTCTTTCAGTATAAACACGTTCCCTGATGCAGTTATCTTCCTTGGGATCCCTGTGCATGGTCCCTGTGGGAGGATGAGTGCCAAGTTTTAAACCTCCTAATAGTCACAGTGACATGACTGAAAGTCCTCGAGTCACCCTGGTGCGTTTCCAAAGGATTCACCAGCATCCAGAGGACTGAGCTGTTTGGAAAATGCTATCTTTAGTGACAAGTGCTTAGAAATGGTTTGGAAAGCAAACTCTTATAAACAAAAGAAGTTATTTTTGTTCAGAGTTTGTTTTAAACACACAAACTTAACTGCAAACATGAATCAGACTAGTTCAGTGTAAAAACACATGATTTGGGTGCCTGCTGTAGGCTATCTAGAGCTGCTTGATGCTTCGGGCAAGGCAATTTCCTCTGCCTAACAGAGTTATTAGCTCATGTGGACCTTCTGGTGCCACATTTCTGGTGCCATCTTCCTTGGGATCCCTGTGCATGGTCCCTGCGGGAGGATGAGTGCCAAGTTTTACACCTCTTAATAGTCACAGTGACATGACTGAAAGTCCTGGAGTCACCCTGGTGTGTTTCCAAAGGATTCACCAGCATCCAGAGGACTGAGCTGTTTGGAAAATGCTATCTTTAGTGACAAGTGCTTAGAAATGGTTTGGAAAGCAAACTCTTATAAACAAAAGAAGTTATTTTTGTTCAGAGTTTGTTTTAAACACACAAACTTAACTGCAAACATGAATCAGACTAGTTCAGTGTAAAAACACATGATTTGGGTGCCTGCTGTAGGCTATCTAGAGCTGCTTGATGCTTCGGGCAAGGCAATTTCCTCTGCCTAACAGAGTTATTAGCTCATGTGGACCTTCTGGTGCCACATTTCTGGTGCCCCATTTCATAGAATCACAGAATCCCAGACTGGTTTGGGTTGGAAGGGACCTTAAAGCTCATCCAGTCCCAACCCCCCTGCCAGCAGCAGGGACACCTTCCACTAGACCAGGTTGCTCAAAGCCTCATCCAACCTGGCCTTCAACACTTCCAGGGAGGAGCAGCCACAACTTCCTTGGGCAACCTGTTCCAGTGTCTGACCACCCTCACAGTGAAGAACTTCTTCCTAATATCTAATCTAAGCCTCCCCTCTTTCAGTTTAAACCCATTTCCCCTTGTTTTGTCATTAACTGCCCTTATGAAAAGTCCTTCTCCAGCTTTCTTGTAGCCCCTTCAGGTACTGGGAGGCCGGATCAGCCCTAACGATTATTGTGGTCTCTGCTAAATCCCACCTCAGGCCGTACTTCAGTGTAATCTGCGTGGATTTACTCTGCTCTCAACTTCCAGCAGCTGCTTTTTCTCAGTGATTTGGGAGTGGAAGGGAAGGTGCTCGTAGAGAAACGTGCACAGTTTCTAGTTAATATTTGCACTGACTTTTTCTGCCTTATCTGAAGCTGGAATTGGCAAAGCTGAGCGATGGAAAGCAGAAAAAGGATAAAAACTGTGTTTTGAACACCTGTCATACTTCAGCATTGTTTCTTGAATTATATTCTTGGCTGCTTATAGTCTGTTGCTTAAGCTATTGATATGTATTAAATCAGAATGGGCAGTACCTAAATAACTTTTGTGTGTCAAAAAATCAGTTTTGTTTTGTTTTTTGGGGGTTTTTTGGGTTTTTTTTTTCATGGATTCTGAGAAATATACAGTGCAACTGAAGGAAAATGTGCATAAAAACCAAAGCATATAAAGCATGTAAAAATGATATGCTTGAACTTATGTACTGCAATAATGTACTTCTGCCACTTTCATATTTTTTGTGATAACTTTAACTTATTAAATAAGATCTGTAGGTTTTCTTTTATTTTTTCCTTTTTTTCCCCTTTCTTTTCCCCAGCATACAGATGAATGCACTTATCTGTATTTACATCCCAAAAGGCAAACTAGAGAGTGTTCTTTCCATATGTTCGTGGAGCTTACAGCAGTAATAAGTCTATAGGGAGAGGAGACCCTCTGGTTCTTTACAGTTTCTTCTGGGTGTTAAATTTCATGCAGAAAATATGGTTCTTATTGCAGTTTGGCAGGCTTTAGAAAAAAGCAAATCTTTTCAATGTTCCATCTAAAAGAAATACAGCGCACTCAATTTTTGCTTCTTTGCTGTCTCTTAGTGATAGTATCCAGAAGTTATCAATTTTTATAGTAGATTGGATCGAGTGATCTCAAAATTGTTTATAAACAATGTTTAATTTTTTCACTGTGCCTTGCTGTTAGTTATGTACCTTCTCTTTGTAGATACATGTAGAGGAACATAGGTAAAATAGCTTGTTTGAGATCCAAAAAGAGAGACTATAGCAGGTCTGGGACTAAAAGCCAGGGATCTTCTCTTCCACATACCTCTGTTTTACCAAAATTTGAAGATCAAAACCTATGATCATCCAGTCCCAACCCCCCTGCCATCAGCAGGGACACCTTCCACTAGACCAGGTTGCTCAAAGCCTCATCCAACCTGGCCACAAACACTTCCAGGGAGGAGCAGCCACAGCTTCTCTGGCCAACCTGGGACACTGGCTCACCACTCTCACACCAAAGAATTTCTTCCTCACATCTCATCTCCATCTCCCCTCTGCCACTTTCAAGCCATCACCCCTTGTTCTGTCACTCCCTGCCCTTGGCCAAAGTCCATCTCCCGCCTTCCTGGAGCCCCTTCAGGTATTGGAAGGCTGCTCTATATGTCAAATGTTTTCAATGCACATTTGGACTAAAAATCAAGTCTATATTTAGACATGTAGAAAATCAGGTTTATATAGCAAGGGGAGAGTAGAAGAAGAGCAGTCAGGCACACAACAAGCAGTGCTCTTACCTAATTGCTAGTATAGCCTGCTGAAAAAATGAACTCACAACATCGTTTAAGTAGCATGAAACACTTCTTAAAAGCAACACAACTGAGGTGCTATGTAAAAAAAACAACCTCCCAAACCTAAAATTGACATAAACCTACATGAGAAATAACTTGATGCTCAATATATTTTTACAAGGAGCTCTACTATTTACCATGTAATGTTCAAATTTGAGCTGAATCTGTAGCTATCAAATATAAAATGACAAAGTGCTTTTAAAATTGCTATCTTGACTTTGAAAAGTCTTTTGATTAAGTCTTGAATCATAGATTTCAAAATCCTTAGGATATAGGGATGATATGAAAAATATTGTGATTTGGTAAACTAAAGGTTGTAAGTAAGATCCTCTGAGAAGCAAATCTAAAGAGAAAAAGTATTTCAGGGAATAGCTACAGAGATTATACTTCAGATGTGAGGACATCCTCTTAGTGTTAATGATGGGAGGTGTGACTGAAAGAGAGATAGTGACCTCAAACACAAGAAGGGAGGCAGCTAGCAACTGGAAATGGGATTACCAGAGATGGGTACAAAAGCTTAGGATAAAAACAGCAAGAGAATCGGAAAAGCTGAGGTACAGAATAGGACTAAAGCTCTTGGTGATAATGAGAGAAGCAGAAAATGAGAAAGCCAAGAGAAATCCTGATTTAGGAGTCAATGCCCAGGAAAAATTCTTGATAGGTGAAATCAAAGGCTGAAATCTATAATGCTCTTTTTTTGGTGCTGCTTTCCACCCTGCCCTGGAAAAACCAGCAGACATAGACTGGTTTGGGTTGGAAGGGACCTTAAAGCTCATCCAGTTCCAACCCCCCTGCCATCAGCAGGGACACCTTCCACTAGACCAGGTTGCTCAAAGCCTCATCCAGCCTGGCCTTCAACACTTCCAGGGAGGAGCAGCCACAACTTCCTTGGGCAACCTGTTACATAGTCAGTGTAAAGATGTAAGGACTGCAGGCTGAATCTGGAATAAGAAAAAACAGATAGAGAATACTTGAGTAAACCAGATGTTTTCAGATTGCTCCTGTCAATTCTTTAACCTCTGAGGAAGTTGTTCAGTCCTGGTCAGTCTCAGGAGTGAGAGCCACTGTCTTTGTGTACTGATGGGGAGAGACCTAGAAAGATGGGAAGAAAAGAGGAGGAGTGGGGGGAAAAAAAGGCCATATGTAAAGCCTGTTAAAAAGAGAATTGCCAAGGAATTACACACAATCTGCTTAACAACAGATAAATTATTTGCAAGCAGCTGGAAGATAACAAGGAGATAAATAGCAAGCTAAAATAGTTTTGTCAAGAACAAATCCTGTCACACCAATCTCCCTTCCTCTTACAGCAGCTTAGTGAGTCTTGTGGAGAACACGAGATGACAGATCTTGAGTTCATGTAAACTTTTGGTGTCACACGGGTGGGAGGGACTGCGAGGGTCTCAGCAGGCAGGTTTTAAAACCATCTTGCTAAACTGGAGGAAGAGAAGAAATATGATGAAATGGAGTAAGTGCAATATATTAAACTTTGAAAGGAGCAATCAGCTGTATAAATTGCAGAATAGGTATGTGGTTGGGTGGCAGCTCTTCTAAAATGATTTGGGAGTTTCTGTGGAACAGAAATAGAGCCGAGTCAACAGCGGCGTACTGTGAGGAGAAGGCAAACTTTGTGTTTGGCTGTGTCAACAGCAATAGAACCAGCAGGGGACAAGAAGTCGTCTGTCCCTCTGCTCAGCATGGGTGATACCTCAATGGGAGGAATCCTCTGCCTGGTTTTGGGAAGTGTATCTTGGGAAAGGTATGGATCACTTGGAGACAGTCCAGTGAGAACAGCAAGAATCATCGTGGAGCTAAGAAAACATGACCCATGAGGATGAATGAATTGAGGTTGCATCATTAAAAAAAGAAAAAAAAACAAACCCAAAACACAGAAACCCTGATATTTTGAGCTGTTAGTACATAAGCTGTTACAGGGAGGAAGAGAACAGCTTATTCCCAGTGGCTGTGATTGCTAGGACAAAAGATATTTGGCTTCATTTACAGCAGAATAGATTTAATTTAGATACGTAGAAAAATCTTGTCAGGGTAAAGAGACTAAAGCCCTTCAGAGTCTTGGGAGGCTGTGAAGTCTGTGCTGCTAGAGATCTTTAACAAGAGAGGAGGTTTAGATGTGTTAGGACTGGGTCTGGGGAGGGAGATGGCAAGAGGACTCTGCCACATCTCTTTTACCCTGGTTAACCTGGTACCTCTAAAGGGATCCTAGAGAAACCGGCTTCCCTAGGCTCCGTTTAGTCTTTGTGAATATTGCCCTCACCTATTTCTTCAGGCCTTTACAAATATACACATTAACTAAAGCAATAATAGTACCACACCTACATTGTTTCTCACCTAAGACCTGATGGAGTATAAAATGCTTTTTGAGTTGGAAGCTCACAGACAACAAACATTCTTCAGACCTAACCATGATTCGGGAACCTTCTTCTGTCCTTGCTCCTGGGGATTCTTATAAAAGGCAGGTTGTTTCTCTCTCACACGTTGTGGGAGGACAGCAGTGCTGTGGGTGGTATTCACCTGTGGTGTTTCTCTAAAAGCCTATTAGTCTTTCCTCATAACAAAGTACATTTTTAGTTCTGTCCAAGGAGATGACAAATATGTCTATTTTATTAATCACGTGAGTCACTTGAGAACAGCAAAACATCAAACATTTTGAAAGGATCGAGAATGTCAGAATCTCTAATGCTTTTTTTCTGTATCTGTGTAATAGTCTTTGATTCACTTCTGACTTCCCAAGTAGTTCAAGTCTGCCAAGAAGCCTAATCACTCAACACCAACCCACAAAACTGGATAGACTTAGGTTCACTGTCGTTTTGAGTTAATACATCAGTGATGAGTCTAGTCCAAGAGCAGAAAAAAAAACCCAAACCCCTTTTCCAAAGTTGTGCGAGCCATTAAGAGGGGTAGCTCTGCTGGGACTAGTTTACATATAAGTTAAATACCAGATATGAGGGGTTGTCTGTACTGAAAAATAAGTAGTCTGTCGTTATACAGAAAACAGAGGCCCGTTTCTCCATGTACATGTGTCTAACGCACAATTTAGGCCCCAGAGGATGTGTCTGTTGAAAAGAGGAGGCAGAGATTGCCAAGAAAAAAAGGCATGCCCTGCTCAAATAACAAGTATTACTTTCCCCTTTCTCTTTCCTCTTTTCCCCCCAAAATACATATATATACATATTCCTCCCCCTTCTTTAATACTCAGTTTTTTATTCAGATGGACCCATGAGTCCAAGTCCCGTGTTTTACTTTTCTTCCTTCTATTGGATGCCCCAGCGTGTTTTTTGCTTTAGTAACTTCCCTCTAACATCACCCTCTTTGTGAAGTCTGCTGCTGCTTGCTGTTCTGTAAGGATCAAACTCAGCCTTTTAATATTTATTAATCAGACTTTAGGTAAGAATTTGTGTGTCATGGTGTCAGTCAGTTGTGCCAGATTCACACTGTTTTCCAGGACCAGCAGCATATCTGAATTTTATAGAATCGTGGAATCCTTGTAACGCTGCTCCAAGGGACTTGGGGTCACCTAGTCCAACCTCCTGCTTGGAGTGAGACTGTTTTCCCTTCTGTTACATGAGGCACATGTGCTCCACTTCTCTTGGAGGGTTTTACTATTTTACTTACTGTAGTTCCTCAAGGCCTTGTTAAGCTACACGTGATGCCAAGACATTTTCTGCAGGCCACTGCTCCTGGTAAGCTCATGGCCTGGGTAATAAAGGAGAGAAAAAGGAAACATCCAGAGTAACTTGTCTGAAGAGAACTTCAGTTTCACCTCTCCTGGTTCTCAGTGCCAGCCTCATCTCTTGCACTAACTGCTCATTAACACAGTGACTGTTAATATGAAACTTGCACATTGTTTATTCAAACGTGTGTCGAGGTGCTACACTGGGGAGCATTGCAGAGGTGTTTGGGTTTTTCTCCTAATTCTGAATGTTTTTTTTTTCTTTCTTCTGCACATGGAAGGGACCAGCTCATCTACAGTGCATATGGTTCACAGAATCACAGCATGGTGGGGTTGGAAGGGACCTCAGGAGATCATCCAGTCCAACCCCCCTGCCAAAACAGGTTCCCCACACCAGGTTGCACAGGAAAGCGTCCAGGTGGGTTTTGAAGTTTCCCCCCTAGTTGTTCCAGGGGGAACTGATAAAAAGTTTTTAGGTTTTTCTTCCCCTTTTATTATTGGTCTGTAGTGTATTTGTTTTTCAAACACTGCTTAAATATAGTCCATTCTCACAGTGGGTCCCATGAAGGCAAGGAAAACCACTTCAAATGCAGGAGTGGAGTCTGACGAGCTGCAGGTTTGTTAAGTATTTATCTGTAGCCTTTGCTGGGGTACTTGGGTATCATCACACAGGATGGAAAAGGGACTTAGTCAACCATAAATAGATACTTGTTTGTAAAAACCGCAGCCAAACCTGATTTCTGATACTCGGCTGAAGGGAACCTGAAAATGAATATACACAAGATCAGTAAGGTTAGTGGGCTTCCTCTACGGCTGTCATGGGAGCACACCTGTAATATTATATACAGCTGTGAGAAAGTTAATACTGGAAAAGTTTTCAACAAATTGGGGTGAAACCTTAGAGGAAAACCATTAAAATTGATTCTGTGGTTTGTTTTTATTTAGGGAAAATGAAAACATGTTGAAGTTGAGGCATAATCTTTTGTGTGCACATATTTGCTCTGTGTTACCAGCAGGGAAAGGGCTGTTATCTAGAGCAATGCAAAGGGAGACATGACTGTAGATTGGAGGAAGGAAATGCAGGCAAGGAAGCCTCAGCTGAATTTCAGAAGCAATTTCCAAAGAGTACAATCTGTTGGACTGAATAATCTTGCAAGGGAGGTTATTGAAGCTGCTTTGCTGGAGATGTTTAAATTGGACTGGGCAGAACCATGAGGGAATCTATTTCTGGCAGCAGGTCCTCCTTGGCAGTGGGTTGGATGTGCAGGTTGGTCCAGCACCTTGGGAAGTCACTGGGAGTCTTTCAGCTCGCTCTGGATCAGGCTTCTATTGACTGAAGATGTCGCTTCTGTCATCTCAGTCGTGTTTAAATGTCTGCAGATTTTCAGGTTTCCTAGACTGGGGGAGAGGATGAGTGGTGGGACCACATTCACCACTGTTCTTTAATTATCTTAGACTGCTGTCTATAAACACTGCCTTAAAGAGTATTTTTTTTTCATATGAGATTAAAAAAGATTCCATTTCTGAGATGGGAATGTATCTTTTTTTTTCCCCCCTCCTGGATTTGCATAAACATATTTTTAACCTGCATCAATTTAATTGATATTAAAGTTGCAAGATTTTTCTGTTGGTTTGTTGGGTTTTTTTTTCTGTTTTTTATCTTTCTCTACTTAATGCAAAGTCCCTGTAACCTGAGCCTTGGTGGTGGTCTTGAAAGAAGCTCCGAATATAGATTTGGTTGATAATGTGTAATGTAAATACAATTAGTAGCATGTGCTTGTTTGTTTGTTTGTTTTACTAACGGAAAAAGGTCTGCAGAAAAAAATAATGCATGCCAAATTCAGGTCAAAGGAAGGAACTATGATATATTTGTTACCTCAGATTGTGTAATTACTATTAGTCTTTAAATTCCAGGGCAATACAGAGCAGTATTTTTAGTCTCTCACATTTAAATAACACAGTGTGATCCCCTGATACTGCTAAGTCTCTGTGGGAAAGAACTGTGGCATATTGTGTTTTTCCTCCCTCGTTTCCCTACCATATGTAATTAATAGAATAATAGTTGGTGGTATGCCTGTGCCTAGATGTGGCTACTACCACACTGGAGGAAAGTTGCAGGGCCTTTGGCTTTCACAGTTCAGCTATCTCAGCAAATCAGTTGCTTAAACAATGGAGCAAGTTCTTCACAGATATGTGAGTCCCTTATGCTGGCACGTGGCAGCACTGCCTGCTGCTCAGCTTATTGGCATAAAAATCTATTTCTTAGGTATTTACAGCTCTGAAATTAGCTTTTGTTGAAGTTTATGTGTCTTTAGTATTAGAATACTTTTTTTTTTTTCCATTAAGAAAAATTACTGAAATCTATAAAACCATATTTATATTCCTAGAATTGTTTGGGGGAAAATAGCAACTGGGGTTTTTTTTTCTTTGGTTTGTTTTGTTGGATTTTGTTGGTTTCTTTGTCATCCTCTGAGCCTTTGGCACCATTGACACTTTACTACTTATTTCTGTGGTAAGTGGGAAGCCACTTTTTCAGTCACTGCACAGCATGCTGCAGCTGCACAGAAATGGAGACAGCCTGAACTCTTCTTTCTTCTTCTGCCTTGCCCAAAATCCACAGGGCAGATTTGTGGCCACCATTTTGGATCCTCTCCTGGATGCAAATTCTTTCCCACAGACATTTAAGCCTTTCTAAATGTGTTTTTCCATTGGAAAGACACATTTGGGCATTAAACATGAGCTTACAGTGTCGTCTTAACAAAGTATAAAGAGGAAGAAAGTATTTTAAATGGGCACAGCAGACTCGTTTCTTCTTTCCCTGGGGGGGATCCTGCTCGGGAGGCTGCGTGCACTTACCCCTGGCTGCCACTCAGGCACTTCAGGGGAAGCAAAAAAAACTGGACCAGGCATCAGTGTGTCGAGATGCCAAAATTTCACTAAAGCATGCAAAAAGTGAGGGGTTGTTTGGTGTCTCAGCCTCTAGAGGAAGCTTTGTTCAGAGGCAGTTCTGTTTCTCTGCAGGTATTTGTTCGCTGCCAGCGCAAAGAGGGGTGAAGAGGGTTATTAATCGTCCGTTTTATTAAATACTACTGCTGAACTGAACCTATGCTACCCTTCAAAGCACTGTGAAGTGATTTCCATATTGATTGTTGGCTAAGACACAACTTTTTCCTATCCTCTGATACTTACACAGTTGTTATCACTGTAAATACCCCAAAGCCGTACGATCTTTGACATAATTTTCCTCATTACATTCCTTCTGAGGCAAGCCAAGACTGCTGTTCCCCTTGTTCACTTGGGAAATGGACACATAGACAGGCTGGATAACTTTGTCTACGATGACAAAGGACAAAGAGGTAATTATCCAAGATTCAGACTTTGAGCTCTCCTTTCTCAGATGGGTATTGTCACCTCCAGGCCACTCGCACGGAGCCTGGAGCGGGCGGCAGAACTGTCGGGGCATGCGTATTCATACTGGTGTAGTGGAAGCTGCTGGTCACACTGGTATTGGAGAGTCACAGTATCAATCTAGGTGCTGGATCTTGGTTTTATACTCAGGGTACAAAACACTGAAGACCATACAGACCCCCCAGCATCCCCACTGCTGTCATTCTCCACCCAGTTCTGTACGTCCAACCCCTTATTTTTGCCTTATAACGTGATTTTGCTCCGTGCTGTGGTTCATTGTCAAAAAGTTTGAAGCCATGAAATATTTCTGGCGTGGCAGAAGAATGTAAGGGGACAGAAAACCTCAAAGGTCCAGAGCATGTGCATTTCTTCAGGTCCAGTCTGGCCCACGGGAACCTCTGGATTCCCAGTACCATCAGCTTCCACCTAACCACTCCAGTCTGGTGTGTCTCCTTCTAGCTTGTTCCTCCTACCCAGTGTGCTCTGGGTGATTAAGGCATCGTTTTCTATGTTCCTCTAAGATAATTCGCAGTGTTTTCTCCCCAGTTTTTTTCCCCAAGCTGTTAACTTGTCAATGAACAGCGGTTTGGCAGCGAGGTGGCGGCGGTGGATGCAGGTGAGGAGGATGAAGGAGTGAT
>NW_010299447.1:8179-18164 GCF_000700745.2 Antrostomus carolinensis | reverse complement strand
TCTTAATAGATTCTTACTTCATACAAGAAATCCTTTCACATATGAATGTAACTTACCCTATAACTGTTGTAAACTAGTATGAACATCCTAAAAACATTTAGTCCCCACTTCTTCAAAACCATCTCTTAAAATGACACTGTTTATAAAGACCTTCAATATTGGATTTGGGGTTCTATTCAGATGCAATAAATAAATTAATTTTTTTAAGCAGGACTTGAAACAGTTTTGTATTTAAAAAACTGAAGGTACAGAGTAACTACTACTTAGCTGAAAGTAGAAGGGCTTTTCACCAAGCAACATTCATACCAGAAACTGCACTCACTTCAGGAAGATGAAATTCAGCAAGGACATAGTAAGAGTTATCAGAAATCCGTATTTACAGCCAAATTCACTGAAATTACATTCTTGCTGCCTTTATAGTAGGAATCAAGTAAAAAAAGATAGAAACTGTGGGCATAAAAATACTCCTATGAATCCAAAAGTTGGTGACTATGATTCATAATTACTAATCACTTCTTTAACATATGCCTGTATTCTTTTTAAGGACTGAGGTTAACAGTAGTTTCTAGTGTTTCTTGCTTCCTATTCTTTCAGCAGATTAGCAACTGCAAGACATCTCTCTCATTTTAATTAGCCAAAAAGGAAACCATGAAGACTGATCACTGAATACTTTTTCCAGACTTTAAGATAAGTAGGGCTAAGAAAGAGAAGGAAAATTAAATAAGAGGAGGGGGAATATGAAGCAATGTTTAATGCCTTTGGCATTATTCCTTTTAGCAGTGAATGCTAAGTGATGTTTCAAACTGAGATCACAGTTGAGGAGGCAGAGAAGGAAAATATAATTTTGTCTGTGAAGTTCTCAAAAAGATGATCCTGTCAAGAGGTAGAGAAATAGGTCACAGGAAAGTTAATGGAAAGTAATAAATAGAATACATTGTGCCACAATCCTTCATCTCAATTAAAAGTTCACACACTGAATGCCATTTAAATTGACAGATACCCAGCTCTTATCAGCCTGCTTATTTATAGTCTTTGCATTTATAAAGGCTGTTGTTTATTCCACTGGGTAGCCTCTGGAATCCTCCTGTTGCATTTCTTAGTCAAGAATAATTAAAGTGTAAAGCAGTGAAATGCCAGGATTCATAGGAAAATGTTTCATGGGAGAATATTTCCCTGTTACAGATGTTCAGGTGCTTCAGAATAAACTGATGTTACAGGAAGACTGGATTTTTCCTTCTAGCAGTGTCTGGCACTAGACTGTCATGAACTAACCATTGCTCTTTGACCACAGCAATGTCATCAGTTCAAGAGGCAGCTCCAACAGCCCTTTTTAGCAGTTCAAGACAAAAAAGAGTGGCTTGGAAGGCAATACAGGAAACATTTCGTATCTCCATGACATGCCATGCAGCTGAACCCTAGCTTCCCACACAGAGGTGTGATGAGAATAATGAACTTGCTAAAGGGCTATAATATGCTAACTGGTGGGATACAGCTTTATCCTTGCATTAATCTCTTGCAAGAGGTGGATAATAGTTGTAGAGATTACTTGAGCCATTTGTAGATGAGTCAAAGCTTTGTAGCTTTTATACAGGAGGGATGACTTAAAGCTGAGGGTCAGACACAAAAACATACCACAGGAACTACTAAAATTGGGAACAGGACTTCAGCATGCTGAGGAGAAAAAAATTAGGCATCAGAAGGGTGCACCTTTTGAGTTGTATGTGAACTCTCGTTCTCTCCAGGTCAGTTGTCTGACTTAGAGCTCTATGTTTAAGTACTTCATCTCTCTTCTTAGGTTAAGCACTTCACAAAATTCATTTGTCCCAGGGTGATAGTGGGAGACATTTTCTACCTTGAACTTGCTCAGGAAATGAAAGTTCTGGTGTGTAGCCCTCCTTCAGTGCCAGGATCTCAACCCTGTTTCCTCCAACTCCACACCAAATGCCTGCATTGTGTAAGAGTTGGGGAGCACCTTTCACTTCCCATGTTAAAGCCGTGCCACTGGACTGCCTAGACTGCCAGAGGCAGCTAGCAAGAGGGAGCCTGACATTGCAGGAATGGTCCACCACTACAGGGTGGGAAGGATGAGCATGGATCTGTTTTGTGATGAACAGATGGATGCCAGAGTGACAGAAGCACACTGAATACAACAGAATGCACAGGGTATTTGGTAGCTGTACTGACTGAGAGCAGAGCTGAGACAGATATGAATCACTTCCTTGCTCAGACTGAGGGCCTAAGATGCATCTGCAGAAGCCTAAATGTGGGCACCAAACAATTCCACTGCCAAAATACTAATTGGATGCTTCATTCTAGGTAAAGATGTTTCTTAGTTAAACTGATTGTTTTAGCTCCTTCTCCCTGGGCTTTTCTTTTTTCTTTTTTCTTTTTTTTTTTTTTCTTTTCAGGGTAGTGCTTTTGGAACATGGCTGCATCGAACCTGCACAGGTATCCAGGCATGGTGGAAGGCTGGACTACATAGGAGACATTCAGTGTAGCCTTATCTGGGGAGACATGGGCTGTTCAGCCTGGAGAAGAGAAGGCTCCGGGGAGATCTTATAGCGGCCTCCCAGTACCTGAAGGGGCTACAAGAAAGCTGGGGAGGGACTTTTCATAAGGGCAGTTAATGACAAAACAAGGGGAAATGGGTTTAAGCTGAAAGAGGGGAGGTTTAGATTTGATATTAGGAAGAAGTTCTTCACTGTGAGGGTGGTCAGACACTGGAACAGGTTGCCCAAGGAAGTTGTGGATTCCCCCTCCCTGGAAGTGTTGAAGGCCAGGCTGGATGGGGCTTTGAGCAACCTGGTCTAGTGGAAGGTGTCCCTGCTGATGGCAGGGGGGTTGGAACTGGATGAGCTTTAAGGTCCCTTCCAACCCAAGCCATTCTATGATTCTATCTAGTGGCTAAGAGTGAAACAAAACCCAAGAGATTCATCAGTGAAAGAAAAAACAGCTCATAGTGCCGTGGCTCCAGATTACAGCAGATCCCAAGATCTGTGCTGCTCTGACAGTCAGGCTGGCAGATACCAAAGCCAGGAATAGGGGAAAAAACCTCTCACAACTTTTACAATTGCACAAGTACACAGACATCTATTCACAGAGATTATAAATGAAAAGGAGGACTGTTCATCCTTAACTTACAAACACGTACATGTGCACTGCTACCTTGCAAATCAAAATATCTGTTTGTGACTTGAAAAAAATCATACCTGTGTCTGAAGGTCTGATCCTGAATCAGCTGCTTAGGTTTAACTCTCCCAAGCTGTGTATGTTCTAAAGGGCCTGAGCACTAAGGATGTTGCATTGAATTCTTGCTGATTCTTACTTGTTCAGCATAGTTGAGAAATTAAGCACTTTGGGTATCTGTCTCCTCTCCTCACCCAAAGCCTTAGGCTTATTCTGCCACCAAAAGCCTGGAAAAGAAAGCATCAAGGGTTATTTTTAAAATGCTTCTAAGTGGAATTTGTACTCAATTAATATTTAAATACTGCCTACAATGCATATAATAAAATCAGAGCATGCTTTGGAAAGTCCTGATTGAATGTGCATGTCAGCTGGTGCTCTGCTAGACTAATGCAATTTGATTTTGATATAATATAATGGAGCACAGTGTAGAAAAATAGCAATCCTAATAAGGCTCCTCTTTTCACAGCTTATTTATTTCTGGCTGCTGAAGCAGGTGCCTCTCTATATATCTCTCTCTTTCAGAGCATGTAATCTCAAAATAACTACCTAAGATGACTTCTCTTTGTGTAATTTAAGTAACAGACTATTACTTTTATATTGTAAAACCATAGGGGCAAATTTTCGACTAATATATACTGGTAGCACAGACATCAGCTGAACAAAGAAAAAACCTACAGCAACAAAAACTTTACTGATGGGAAAGCAACGGACTAATGGGACCTGACTGCCTTATAGGTGCTCAGAAGAGAGCTGGCTGCATTTCACACCGTTTCAGTTGCCTAGTCTAGAGCATCTAGGCACATCAGACCGTGCTGTAGCTTGTGTAAGGTGGATTAATGTTTAAAAGAGAATTGTACAAAGCTACCAAATTCATTTCTGTGTGATTCTCATTTTGAAGGCAGGTTTCTAGGGCGAAAGGCTAATGCATTAACTCATCACATCAAGCAGATCTCATTATGCAGAAGTTAATGTTAATACACTCCATTTCCTACATTTTTAAGGATCTGGTGCTTTCAGGGATTTTTTTTTTTCTCCCCATGCTAATTGTACTAGCTGCATCTTTATCTAATTTAACATGTAGTTTGTGTCAAAAAATTCCTTTGAACAAAACAACAATCAGCTTTCATGAAATCACAAATCATCTAGGAGCAAGGAAAATAAGCTGTGGCAGAACAGGAGAGGATGCTATTCTCAGTCCCAGTGGGCAGCAAAGCTAAGCAAATGAGAGTTACCCGCTGAATTGAATACATTCACTCCTGGAAGAAAAATGCTTTTTCACTGTAGAAGTGTTTGCAGTTATCCCCTTTCTCTTCCAGCCACATGCATACACTTCTGGCACTAATTCTGGCCTTTACAGGATGCTTTTTATGTCACTTTAGATAAAAAAAAAATAAGTTAAAAAAAAAAAAGCTCTAAATATTGTGAAAAAGTACTCCTGGCATAAAAGTGCTAAGCCACCAGCATAGAGAATAGTCTGTGACACTCTAGCCTCCAAGATTTTAAAGGATGTATCCAAGCCATGTCTGAAGAATGTTGTGCTGAATCAACTGAGATGGTTGGCAGCAATAACTTCTTTTCCCATTCTGCACAGGGATGTCGGATGAAATGTAGGGAACCTTGTGAAGGCTGTTGCTGACATTTAAATAAATTAATTAGGTACTCTGTATGCAAACAAGAGAAGCTGATGTTTCAGCAGTGATAGGCCTGATTAGTTTTTAATGATGATGAAGCCAGCACTTTAATGGTTTGTGTTGAGCATTTTAAGCCAAATTTTCAGTGAGCCTGTTCATGTGGTAACATAACACTTTTATTAGTATATTCAGCTATGTGAAGGTATCTAAATACTGGCTAAATCTAAACTGTGCATTAAACACATGCTCCTGATTGTCCCAACAGGAGGCTTCATTCAGAGAGCAAGTATGACTCCCTTCAAGCCTACACACCCGTTTCCTTCCCAAATAAACCACAAATCTGAAGGTGGAGAGGAAATGGTGTGCATCTGGGTCTCTCCTGGGCATGTTACAAAACGTCTAGCAGCTTTTCACATAGGAGAAGTTGCTCTGGCTCAGTTAATTTAGACATAGCCATTGCCCTTTTCCCATCTGCTGCACTTCCAATCAAGGGGAGTTTCTGTCCTTCTGTGATCGTAGCTTTGAGGGAGCCAATCAATATTTTATGAGAGCAATTGATGCAACATATTGAGAGCAATTTTAAGATGGATACATTACTGTTATTCTTTCTTGATTTGTTGCTTTTCTAGATCTTGATGTTGGCAGTCTGAAAAAGAGTGGATACTTTTTGTATATAGAAAAAAATTCTATTTCCATGTAGTAAAGGGAAAGTGTTCTACTCGGCCTGGTAGCTTCAAGAAACTCATTGAAATTCATATTATTTTATGATGCTGTGAAGATATGGCATTAGGAAAGCATTAGTCTAGACCAAGACTACAGAGAATTGCATCACATGTCATTCTTAAAGCTTAAGTGACTATTAAAATGTAGATAATTTGTGTGAGTTGGTGAAGTAATCTCAAGTCCTTGAAGGGAAGATGTTAAACCAATTATGGGGACAGGTGTTAAGTTCCTCAAAAGCCAACAAAAAGATAATACTGTTCTCTTACTTCCCTTGCCGCTCAGGCATTGCTTGCAGCCCCTCAAAATAGGCACAGACACAAAAAAATTAGATGATCTATCATAAATATACTATTTGTGCTTGTTTTTATTAAAGGGCAGGTGATAATGTGGGTTTCTAAGGTTTCATTTCTTTATTACATCAAATAAAGTTTCTACAATAAGAAAATTGCCAATTTACCTTCCTGTCTGGAGGTAGGTGAGAAATAGTTTTCTCTCCTACTTGAATACAAAAATCTTAAAATTGTTCCCATACCCCCAAAAAGACATCTGAAAACTCACATTAAGACATTATGATAGGGCAGAGACATGTTACAAGTCCACTGTGATCCACTTTAACTAAAAAGATATTTAGGCTTTCAATATATAAGTTTTCTTAAGCATAACATTCATGAATGCCACCACAAGTTCAGGATATTTAGTATCATACTTGAGGACCACTTCCAGAGGGGATTTTGTTCGGAAGCTGAGACAAAGTGTATTTTGTAGGTAGTTAAATGTCCCCCTATTTTAAAGGCTGTGATAAAATACGACTCCTTTGGAACCAGGAACTTGCATTTTGTTGAAATCAGGTGAAGACAGTTGTATTTTACAAAATTCTAAAGTAACAAGAGCAATGAAACCTGATTTCCTAAGGATGTCTCTGGATTCGCTGGCACCTCACACAGTGTCAGCTCAGTCGGTTCTCTTCCCATTTGGAATGCTTGTAACATATAGACTGTCCCATATAGATCACTAGATGATCTTTGAGGTCCCTTCCAATCCAAACCATTCTATGATTCTATGATTCTATAGACTCCCCTGTGCCTCAGAAGGGTACAGCTCATGCTACAGTGGTCACTCCTTTTACAAGGCTGCTCTTCTCTGTCCCCTGGAAATTGTGTAGCACATAAAACCTTTGAGAAAGCTTAACTCTTCCAAATTTTGAAACATTCAGACAACTTCTGCTAAAGTCATCAGGCACAGATCAGACAGATACAGAGAGGGACACTGTGTAAGTCTTGTTTCCTTCTGAAACTAGTAAAAAGGAGCAGCCATGCATGCTCCAGTAGGATTGTGACAGGACAGACCCAGCTCCATGTCCCTCTCATCAGCTACAGCATATGTCTCACCAGTTCCTGACTGGTGCTAAAGCAGTGCCACAGAACAGTTAATTACAGAGGATGCAAGGCAAAAAAATGAAAGAAAATAAGTACCTTTAGATCTGTTTAGCACTGTTCCCATTTTCCCTCCCCCTAGCAGCAGAAGTGTACGTTGCTAGATGACACTGACTTGGTCTCAGTCTTAAACTCTGCAGGAGAAAACACTGATGTTTTGAACAGTGTTAGCTCACCCTGTTCTTTCCCACCATATCGTGTTGCCTTTACAATTGGAAGAAGGATCCTTTTACGTTTCACACTGACGTACTAGGACATACATAGCATTTAAAATGTAATATTAATTTGCATTGGTTGCAGATTGCATCCATTTAGTACGTGGAGAGATGAGTACCTGTGCGAGTAAATCACAAATTATGTGACAGATATATTTAAAGAGTACCATGGAACAGTGTGTCAAAGTTTTCTTCTTCTTTTACAGTGCATTAAAACAAATCTTACTCTTGAACTGCTGAGAAAATAATTTATCCTAATTTTTTTAAAGCCTGATTCAGTCCTCTTAAAATAATTTCCCGAGCTTTGAACTCATTGAGTCTTCTAATAATGTCCTTAAATGAGGGAAGGAGGTAATTTTCTCTCTTATTGCCTTTAGGGGATCATCAATCATGCATCACTCGTAAGTGTTAGCATTGCACCATGTCTGGTTTTTTTTTTCTTTCTTTTTTTTTCCAAAGGAGCCTAATCATGCATGGAGAAAGTGCTGTAGAGTAAAAGTTTCCATTTATAAATTGCACAGTCTTTGTGCAGAATTGCTCTACCTCCTGTGAAGCAATTTTAGTATAAAGCCCCACAGTGATTCAGATCTCTAGCTACAGTCATCTTTTTTATAACCTTTCCTCCACCCGCTGCCACAAGATATTTCTGTAACAAGCAAATTCCATGGATGTTATAAGGACAGATTTATAAATGAGTTGTACTGTGATAGTGTCACAGAAGATGTGCTTATTAAGCCAAGGGATGACACAAATATTCAGCTATTTGAAAAGCCAAGCTACTTTTATTTAAATCCCAAGAAAGAGGCACCATGACGTTAAGAACTGGTTTGACTGAGCACTTATTCTGAAACATTTCCATGTTCAGTTAATTTCAGTGTTAAAACACTGTCAAATTAATATACTAGTCTTTTCCACTTGAAAAGCAGATTAGATCACACAAAATGTGATGGTCTTCATCTGAGCCTTCAGCTGACTTTTCCCACATTACAAAAATCAATATGTGCTTTTCCAAAAAGAATTGCAATTGGCAGTAGGCGATTAGGAGAAATGAAGTCTGAATATGAACTGTACCCAATAGCAGTAAATGTACAGGAGGAAAGCATGCCATTGTTTCTGAATCTTGCTGCTTGTTGAAAATAAAAACCATTTCCATATTACACATTACTTCTTTCAGGAAAATAAATCAGAGATGGAGCAAAATATCCCTGAATCCTTCCTGCTTATTTATGAAGTTGTGTTTCCTGAATATACCGGTGCACAGCAAGAGACAATGTCTTTGCTTACCGCTCCAAGGCCCTATAGCATGACGTGCTTGCTCAGGATCACATTCCCAAGAACTGTTCTCTCCTTCTTTCACCTGGTTTTCCCACTTTCTTCTTCCATTACTTTCACATACTTTTCCATTCAAACAACACTCTGAACTTCATTCACACCTGTAATACACATTTCGAAATGGCCTTACATGAACCTTTGCTGTGGGCAGCTGCCTGCCCATGTTTTGGCACTGGAGACACTAGGGTTTCATAAAGATGCTTATTTGTTCCTAAATGCTTCCGGAAAAGGAACACATCTTTTCCCACTATGGTTTCATTACACTTTAAACCTCATCTTTCATGAGGTATATATAGTAGCAGCAGCAGGGAGCAGCCTACACTTGAGGCTAGCAGTCTCACAGAAATACTGTGCAAATATGACTTACCACTTTCCCCTCTTTCCTGCAAGACTTAAATAACTGGCACTGCCTCATGCTTGTCAAAAGGCTGCTCTGTAAAACCCCTCTGAGCAAAAATGGAAAATGTAAGTAAAATGCACATGTTCACCAAGTCTGTTTTTTCACCTTTTGAACTCTAGAACAGCTTTTTAAAGCAATCAGCCATAAGTGCAAACGATACTCTGCTGCCACTTAGCCTCCTTTACGAAGAAAATAATTTGCAAAGTATTATTTGTTTATTTCTCTCCGGACAGAAATAAGCATTAAACATGGGCAAGTTAATAACACTTCATAATGATAAACCAGGGGTTTAAATGAGCACAGAAACTTGCTGAGGCAAAGCCTTTCAAACTATTTTAAAGCTCTAATAGGATCCCTTGCATGCGTTTGAGACATATATGCACACAAAGCACTGACCCAGGACATTGTCACTGCTGTTTCTATTATCATTATGACTTTGCAAGATGTCTTATTAATGAGCATTCAGTGCAGTGTTTTACCTATTGCAGGAACCACTGTATCTTTGACATGTCCCTCCCCTTTTCTGAGAACCATCCCCTAATTAATATGAAACTGCTCTGAAATAAGGTAATGCTACATGTAAAAGAAGAAATCCAGAGGAGAAGATTTACATATTGACAAGACAGTCAAGCATAATGCAGAGATACCTGTGCTACCTGAATGACCAGCAGCAACGCAGCATGGGCCAAGTGTGGTACCTCTCCATGAAAAGAAAGGAGACATCAAATTACCCCTGCCAGCATTACGTAAGATGACTCACCTCAGAGAGACAGAGAACAAGAGAAGTGAAGAATCATTGGTTTTAAGCATGCAAATATTTGGTGTCCTTTTCCTTTGCAGCCAGCCACCCAATCATGCACATGGAAAGCACGTACAAATTTTTTCCTCCTGGCAGAAGATTATGGAGAAGATAACACAAGTCACTGCACCAGGCTGGCACTAGGAAAGAACAAAGCCTGTTCAAGAGAGAAAGGGAAAGGAGAGTCAGCAAACAGAATCTGCTTTATAAACAGATGTCACAAAACTGCAGGTACACAGGGAAGACCTCATTTAAAGGTTAGATGA
>NW_010299447.1:0-8156 GCF_000700745.2 Antrostomus carolinensis | reverse complement strand
TGCTGATTCAACTTAATTCCTAAGGTGCCCAAGGACAGTGCAGCTCCTAGGCTGTCTCCTCTCATTCCAGAGGCATATATGATTCAAAGCTGTACGCGTGAACAGTCTGGGCTGGTCTGTGCTTTCAGAGGCACAGGCCTTTGTATCTCCTGCAGCACTCAGTCTCCCACAGGACAGCTGATGCCACTGGCACTATTAATGCAGTACCTTGCCTGAAGATGTGTCGCTTCCATGGGAGAGTACAAGTTGGAGAGGTTTTCTGGAAGTCCTAGTGTACCTCTGCAGACACTCTCGTGCCTGCTGCCATGGAGGGAAGCAATCTATTGCAGTACACAGACACGATGGGTTCCTTATCGTGTACACCTCAGAACCCGATCCTTTTTTCATGCAACTTTCTCACCTCTTCAAACCAAGACTTTGTAACTGACCCTGCCAACCAGAATTGCAATCCTTCAGGTTTCTTCCATGTAGCTTCAGAATTTGTTTGGCTCCAAATTCATCTGTCAGGCAAACAAGGATGAAAAGAAAAATAATGTGAGATGCTTAGCAGGAAACTTTAGCCATTTAAAGAAAATCTTCAAATAGTTCTTAAAACGCAAGCTTAGCTTTTCTGTTGCTGCTCAGTGAGACAGTCACTATTGACTATTTACAGAGCAGATTTTTCCCATTCTAATATTTGTTTTAATGGCTGTTTCAAGAGCAGCACATAACCAGTGAGCAGGTAAAGTCTGTGCCTGTGAGGGAGCTGTTATGTGTTGCAATCCCACAGCATGTTCAGTGCTAAGCAACATTCAGTTTCTAGCCTCTATTTGAACTCTGATATTCTTTGATTTCTACATCCACATTCTGGTCTCCAACACACACAACTCTTTCAAGTGGTCCATACATATAAATGCTAATTGACTACTGCCCAACCCAAAACTCATTCACAATTTAAATGCAAAGGCTTTCACTGACCTCATGGATCAGAACTTTGATGAACGAAAAAGCCTCATGATGGTAGACTTACCTGAAGAAAAACTTTCTGTTTAACTTAATTTCCTTTTTCCTAAAGCAATTACCTCTGAGTTCAACAAAAAGAATGTTAGACATCTAAAAAACATCACTAAAAAATTTACTAATTCTTTTAAGAGTATTTTCCCTATGTCAGAAAACATCTTTAAAGTATAACAATGCTGTTTGGAAATATCAAATGAAACTTTTTTCTCCTAAGAAAATTTCAATTTTTAAAAATAAATTGAGCCTTTTGAAGGCAGTCAATATTGTTGGAATATCTTCCTATGAATACCACTGAGCCACCAGGCTAGCCAATTTCACTGAAAGGCTCAAGATGTGCAGGCTGATAGTTTTACAGTTCTATTTGTTAGCCACTAGCTTAATGAGATATCAGGTTGATAGAAGCCACAACTACTTGTCTGCCAATCTACAAACCATTTCTCCCAAGAAAAGGAAACAAATGAAAAAGGCTGACTGCATAGCTAACCACATCTTGCAGATACAGGAACCCATAAAAGCATGAATATTTACTGTGGAAACATGAACAATGGAGTGTCTTTACTATCCAGTAATGGGACAGCACTTGGGAGAACTATTCTTGCTCCATTTATTAGTTTATAGGCAGACAGAGACTGCTGGCTGTAACAGGAACTATCAAACACATTTGATTTGCTGTGTTTTTGCTTCTAGGAGTTTGGAAAAATAAGTTGTTTTTCTATTGCCATTGTTGCCACAAGTACCTAATGTAGGAACAGTTCTCAGAAACAACAGCTGCAAATCATACATTTTGATTCTTCTGACTGTTAGAGGTGAATCTTCTTTTATTGGAATCAGTAAGACCACCACTAACTGAAAAATATTCTAATTAATCTGTGTAACAATGACTCTCTTAATTTTTATATGTTCACTTCAGTTTAGGAAAAAATACTCAGAATTTCAGTAATTTTCTGAATTTAAAATTTAAATAATTGTTGGAAAAAAAAGTTGAAAATAGTGCCACAAATGAGATCTGTAGGAAAAAAGCCAAAATGGGATCAAACTAGGAGTTGTGCTCATGCAGAACCTCATTCCATAATGAATTAAGAGGTTTTGACTTCCAGAAAGAACATGGCATAAATGACCTCCTCTTATATGTCTACTTTTGTTTATTGGTAACTGACTGACTGGCTAGTTCTGCTTGACCTCCCTCATTCCATTAAAATTTTAACTACTTATTATTTCAGCTCATTTGTTTTTTACGGGCTGTATCTTTCTGGAAATGCCCATAAGTAGCATACTCATACTGTATTTCAACATCTTATTCAAAGACACAGTCCTGACATCCACAAATAACGCACTTCTACAGAAATCTGTCCCACTCCATGTGGCTATGCTAGCACAAGTTTTCATTCTTCTGAAAAGGAATCATAGCCTTCTGTGCTCAAGATTCATAAGCATAAAGCTAGGTACCAAGAGAACTTTTTTAGACATTTTTTCCTCTACTATCCTGCAAGAATCAACCTTTGAAAATATATTAATTACCTAGAAATATAGTGAATCTCTGCCTTGCTGAAAGGCAGTGTGTGACTATTGTATGCAACTACCATGCTAACCTGTTGCAGAGAGCTTTAACTCCCTTGGTGAACACACCTGAATTTGCAATCTACCACCTTCCTCTTTCAGGTATCCCACCTCTTAACTCTAGTCCTTTCCTGGGTAATGTTTTAAGAGATAAAAAAGACATCATCTCACCCATCCAAACACTCGGTGAGTCACGTCACTGCACCAGTGGAGGAGGACTGTTCCACTGCACGCTACAGGTACAACATGAAATGTAAGGAGGAAACAGCATGATGGGAGAGCAGAGCTCTGCCTACAGCACGGCTGCCAGCGAGCTACAGCCTGGTTATTCTGACAGACAATCTCACCCTAGATTCGCAATGAGTAAGTTCTATGCTGGTCAATCTCCCTAGTGCAGAATGTTTTCTGAGCAATAAGAAAATATTTTATTCTGCTTCCTACATGGTTGAAAAGATATTTGAGAGGATAGGCTGTGCAGCCTTTTGCTGTTGGTGTGTAATAGCACAGCACAAGACAGGATCCAATCTCCAGTGCACAAACCTGTGTGCCATTACTCCACAAGCACACCTTTGAATGCCACCTCTTTCACAATAACCCCTTTTACAGTCTTATCCCCATCTTCTACTCTTTTCTTCATAACTACTTCGATTCTTAAAGTCTTGCTCAGCTCAGCTTTCCATGCAGTACATGATCCAGCTGGAAGCCTTCTCTTGTTCTTGCTCTCCAAACCCATGGATTTTCTCTAGCTCAACACATTTCTCTTCCCTCTTCTGTTTCTCCTTTTGCAGTCTAGAGCCAGGCTTCTTTCTGTTCCTTCACACTTAACACTCTTGCTGTAAACACCTTCTCATCTGTGACCTGTCATCTGAAACAGATTGCCTCTTTCTCTCTGCCTCATCAATTCATTCTCTCTTTTCAAATCTCAATCAAAAGCATAGATTTTCTCCCTGCCCTGTATCTTTTAATTTTTTTCTTTGTGTTATCATCTTTATGTCTGAATGCCCTAATTAATTCACTGTAGAATGTCTTTACACAATGACTTTCTGTAATGTATAGTCTTCTGTATCTGTGAGGGGCATTTCAGAATATATTCTTTATGACATTTTCTGTAAAACAGAGCAGAATTGTACTCCTGTGGTCTGCCAATAAGTCAGTCTTACCTATAAAAAAGTTATGTCCTGAAAAGAAAGACTGTATATCATGTCCGTACAACAGAATTAATGAATCAACTGCTTTAGAGTATACAAAATTAGCTTGTCTTTTAAAATTTTCAATTAATATTTGGATCAGCTGAAGGGTAGAATTCATTTCAGGTAAAAGCAAGGTATTTTGACCAAGTGAAATGAGTAAAACTTGGTCAAGTAGTGATCAAGGCTCTCTTCTTACTTTTATGAACTATGGATATGCATTGGAAACTGTATGGATCTGCCCGAGCATTTTAAATTTACTGTAGGTACAACTTACACCTGACAACCTCACAGGTGGTCTCTTTGCACAGACAATCAGAGGACAAAAAGCAAATGACAATCCAAAGCTAATGATGGAAGACATCAGCTGTGTCTGACCCTGTCCCTCAGGGAACTGCTGGTCCTTGCTGTACCCCGACAATTCCATGGTAAATGGCACTATGTCAGTAAGTTGCACAAATTGTAAAAGCATCATCCTAGGAAAAGCCTTGTCCACAGATGGGGGACACAGAAAATGTTCACCCCACTCTTGCCCACACTCAAATTGACATGGGGATAGAATTTCACTCGCTAGTTTCTACATTAATTAATCCAATTCCATTTTTTCATAGAAAGCTTAAGAATTATAAAAATTTTGGACAACTCCTTTTATATTTTACTGGATTTAATTATGCCTGTAGCCTAGTAATTGATAAACTAAGTCCTATTCTAGGTCATACTCCCTGGCAGTAATCTTTCAAGAATAAATTCTCAGGGAGGGAAGCAGGAGACGGAAGATAAGGAAATCAGTTCAGGAGAAAAAGAAACCAGGCCACACCATATTTAATCGAGACAACAAGGTCAGAGGGCTGGGCAAAAAATTGCAAGGGAAAGAAGTAGATATTAATGTATATGTGATGTGGAGAAAGGATACGCAGGAGAGGAAAACCTAATCAACTCCTGAAGACTGCTGTCAATGTTTCTCAAATGGGGAAAAAAAAATCCCTACTCATCTTGTTTTAGATAAATGAGATAGATATGCTTTAGATAATGCTTTTAGGTAAGCTTTTTAGAAATGCTTTAGATAAAAGAGACAAATGTATTTCTCTGTCTTCCTAGTCTTAGTTTACCACATCACCCATTGGTGTGGTTAACACATGGATGACACAGGTCAGTGATAGGAAATAGCCTCTCTATTAACATGGGGTTGATAACCTGAAAATGTGAGAGGCCCTACTTTATGAACACATTCCTACACACCTCCTTTCTGTCTTCCAGAAGACAATGATGTCTTTCTTATAATGCAAAGATTTTAAAAGAAGTAAAAAAGTGGTTTGGTCCCCAAACTGCTGCACTGTTAACTCTAAAGCAGTTTACCACCACCCTGGGAATGGCCTGCCCTACCATTCAGGGGAACAGAGGGAGCCAGTGAAAAGGACAACGCTCTGTAAACGTACCAACAATAACTGAAACAGATCATAGAATGGTTCATAGAATGGTTTGGGTTGGAAGGGACCTTAAACATCATCTAGTTCCAACCCCCCTGCCATCAGCAGGGACACCTTCCACTAGACCAGGTTGCTCAAAGCCTCATCCAACCTGGCCTTGAAAGCTTCCAGGGAGGGGGCATCCACAACTTCCTTGGGCAACCTGTTCCAGTGTCTGACCACCCTCACAGTGAAGAATTTCTTCCTAATATCTAATCTAAACCTCCCCTCTTTCAGCTTAAACCCATTTAAACCCCAGATGCAGAGAAGGGTTTTCTGGAACAGTCCTTTTACAGCCTGTGTGCCTTATGGACATACCTGGGGCAGGGACTGATGAGTCTGGGCTGAAGTGGAACTCCTGGTCCATGGGCAGTGGATTCCCTCAGGGCTTTCACAGAAATAAGCCAGTCAATGTAAAGAAGTAACTATACATCAAAATCTCCATTAAAATTTTCTCAGGTAACATAGAAACATACATTCTTTGAGTTTCTATCAAATAGATAGCACACATCAACAGCATAAAAATTCTGTCATATGTTGTTTTCAGGTAGGAACTATCTAAGCATTTAGCAATGCTTTGTGCTTCATAACTCAAAGCATACACAGGGCTGATTACAGCAAAAGCACTTGCAGCTGTGGGCTGACCAAATGCGTGCCATGACTGTGAGAAAAAAACTGGCAGCTGAAAGGAGCGTGTCTTGTTTTGCTCATTTTATTTTAAAGACAATGTTTATTATTGTAGGAATGCAGTAGATTTCTATTTCTACAGTCTGTAAATGATCAAGCCTGAGGGAAAAAGGGAGAGGAGTCCAGCTCACGTGGTATGAGAAGGCAGCTCCCTGTCCTCAGGAGCTCACTGAAGGAGGACAAGGCAAGTTTGATGGCTCACAAAGAACAGAAGCTGTTCCAGCCAGCATCTTGCAAGGCAACTGTCCCACTGAGTAAGGAACCACAGCCCTATCCTTCTCTCTAGGTTTCAGCACATGTTTTTTTCTAAAGAATACTCTGTTCATTAAAAAAAACACCAAGCAGCAAGCAACAAATAAATAAATAAAAATAGAAACCCTGTGCTGCAAAAAGTGAAACTCCCTGTCTCTTCATTGTCTTCCTGAGCAGCCATTCCTGAGGATCCTCCAATCCCACCTCTAAAATGCCTTTTCATTCATAAATTTCTTGACCTTAAATCAGGTGTCTTCCCTAACCCCTCCTCACAGCTTCCATGGTGATTCCTGGTCATCAACCTACCTAAAGTATGGACTTAAAAACTTGGTTTGCCTGTAGCTATAGTCCATATTTTTCTATTCTTATTTGAATATTTAATCATCAAGGCCTAACAAACTTTCACTGATGGCTTTCTGCCAAAAATTTCTCTTGGCATTCCCAGCCTAATACAGTGAAGGTGTAATATACTCACTTAATGCTCAGAATACAAAAGAGGGTTTTTAGTTTAACACGGATATGTATAATTCAAAATAGCAAAGAGAATTCACATTTGTAGACCCGGGTTTCTGGAGCTGCCATAGAAACTCTGAGGCAGTTATGCAGCTTTGCCACAAAATCCGTATCAGAAATCTATTTAGAACCTAAATCCTGTGATTTCACTTTCATTTTTTAATAGGAATTATGTGTACTCTCTGGGACTATCTTTCCCTGAAGTATTTTCTTTTATGGAAGAAGACTAAGACACTTGTAAGGGCCATTAGAATTACCAGAGTTTAACAAGGATCTGTGCATGTTTGCATAAATAATTAGGTTCAGAACAAGTCTTCTATATAAGGACTCGAAATTATCACTTGCAAAATACATCACAGTGCTTGGGTTTGGTTCTAATTTAAAGTTGTCTTAATTCAGTGGCATCAGTTACTATCTAGAGTGCCTTAATTTCTCATTCATGTGTTTAAAATAATTTTTGCTTGTCATTTCAGTTCTATATCCCAATCTGCCCACCCTCCATGCCCCGAGAGAAGCATGATTCAGTATCACTGACAGGAGAGGTGTGGCTCACAGAGAGTATCTGTGAACAGGACATTATGGACACTGAGAAACATGGACTGTTTGTTGGCTGGAAGAGCTCAACGGAGAGACAGACATACCACTATGCAGGATCCCCTCTACTGAAGACCCAGGAGGGTCTCTTCTTTTTATCATTCACATCATCATGTGTTTTTCCCTCTGCTTGAAATTTTATCATGTTATAACACAATCTATCATACGCCAGCAGGCATTTCAGGGTAGTTTGGTTTATTTGGATGAAATTTGTGTTTATTAAGAGAGCTGGAATTCTTTAGGAAGGAATTTGTTTTTCATGGCTTTGTTTCCAGAATGCAAAACAATGAAGTGATTGTTGAATTTTCTGCAGGCAACCAGCTATGTATTGTTGATTTTCCCAGCTTTTGGGATCTATGAGAATCCAATGGCCAGAAACGTTGGAAAACAATGAGACAATTTTCTTTTACTTTTCTCTGCACCCTTCAAAATGGTTCCAAATGTATTTTAGATTAGCGAAAGTTGTTGGTTATGGACTACTTTTTGCAAGCACTCTTCATCTTGTTCATCTTCATCTTGATGATACAAAGGTGGGAGGATACAAAGGTGGGAGGAGTGGCTGACACGCCAGAGGCTGCGCTGCCATCCAGCGAGACCTGGACAGGCTGGAGAGCTGGGCAGAGAAAAACTTAATGAAATATAACAAGGGCAAGTGTAGGGTGTTGCATCTGGGCAGGAACAACCACAGGTTCCAGTATAGGCTGGGGACAGACCTGTTGGAGAGCAGTGTAGGGGAAAGGGATGTGGGAGTCCTGGTGGACAGCAGGATGACCATGAGCCAGCACTGTGCCCTCGTGGCCAGGAAGGCCAATGGCATCCTGGGGAGCATTAGAAGGGGGGTGGTTAGTAGGTCAAGAGAGGTTTTCCTCACCCTCTACTCTGCCCTGGTGAGACCACATCT
>NW_010299446.1:0-1934 GCF_000700745.2 Antrostomus carolinensis | reverse complement strand
GTTGGATGAGGCTCTGAACAACCTGATCTGGCTGAAGATGTCCCTACTGATGGCAAGAGGGTTGGACTAGATGATCTTGAAAGGTCCCTTCCAACCCAAACCATTCCATATTTCCATGAAATTCTCTCTGAGGGGGAAGGAAACAGTTCCTGTAAATGAAACAACCTCGCTCGCTCCTTTGTATTTCTCCATGTTCATCAGGCCTCGGTGAAATCAAGTTTGACAAGCGCTATTAACAGTCATTAATTTACGCATTTTAATCATTTAGCAGAGAGCCGTGTGTCTTGGCCACGACCAGCCTCAGAGGAACAACAGCTGTTAGCAAACATTTTGATTTCTGCTGTTGTTCAATGTGTCTCGGTGCGTCCGTCCGCACAAAGCCCTTGAAAAATCCAACCCTGCTGTTAAACATTAATTTTGTGTAACAACCTCCCGGTTCCAAGGGCTGACACGGGATCACCAGACTTCTCAAGGTTAGAAATGTTGGGTTTTTTTATTCCACTTCCTTCTCTCTTTGTCCAAAGCGGTCATGAACTCAAGTTGTATTCAGCAACGATGCCACAATGTCCAAATCCAAATCTAAAATACGACTTTGACAGCAAGTGAATTTTTTTAAGACTCAGATTTATGCTCTTCTACTTAAGAGAGCTGCAGTGCTTGGGAAAACAAAACAGAGCAGCACGTTTCACAGAATCATGGAATCGTTTGGTTGGAAAAGACCTTTGAGATCATCGAGTCCAACTGTACCTGTCCACTGCTAAACCAGATCTCTGAGCACCTCATCTGCCCGGCTTTTAAATCCCTCCAGGGATGGGGACTCCACCACTGCCCTGGGCAACCCCTTCCAATGCCTCAGAACCCTTGCAGCAAAGAAATTCTTCCTCACATCCCATCTCAACTGCCCTGGCCACAACTTCAGCCCATTTCCTCTTGTCCTGTCCCTTGGTCCTTGGTTGAACAGACCCACCCCCACCTCTCTCCACCCTCCTCCAAGGGACTTGCACAGAGCCACAAGGTCTCCCCTCAGCCTCCTTTTCTCCAGGCTCAACACCCCCAGTTCCCTCAGCCACAAGGGAACTCAGCACACTTGTGCTCCAGACCCTTCCCCAGCTCCGTTGCCCTTCTCTAATCGAGTTTATATTGATTTTCTGTTCCATTTTTTCCCCACCTGTGGCTCTCAAGGTCTGGGATACAAACACAGCAGAGATTCCCCTCCGCTGCAATCTCCTCTCTCATTACTCAGGAAAACACAAAGCAACCCACACTGGGTGAGTTATTTTAACAAAAAATTAAGTGGAATCAAATGGAATATGAAGGTGTTCTTTCTCTTCATTTATAATCTGAATTATACTCATTTATACTTTGAATTATGAAGGAGCCATTAGCAAAAACTGCGTAGTCAAGAGCTCAATCATTGTTCTCATGGAGCCATCACCCCAGTAGGAGAAAATGGGAGTTGTGACTCACACCAGTGCAACGAGGATCATGGAAAACTCAAAGGAGATGAATAAATCCAGCGTTACAAGCACAATGGAAATCAGAAGTGCAGGTAAATCAATTAGGCATTCTTCATGTGGATTAAAGGAGCGAGAAGAACGTTTAAATACATGTGAGATCCTTCAAAAATGAGACTAATGAAGGATTACTAACAATTTCTCTCTCTCTCAAAGCAGAAGGCTCTGACAGTTTAAAAGGCAAATGCTTTCTTATTTCGTACGTGGGCTTTGCATTTACACCCACACTTGGCAATGGGATCCACGGAGGTGACAGGCATTTAAAAGACGGGAAATTCACCGCGTACGGATTGAGAAGGTTAAAGGAAGCATCAAAATCCAATGGAGAAACCATCCTTCATCAATATTTGGAGAAGGATACATTGATTGAGATGGGTCCTGCATCTGGATTGGGGCAACTCCAAGAACAAATCCAGGCTG
>NW_010299445.1:7084-11506 GCF_000700745.2 Antrostomus carolinensis | reverse complement strand
TACCAGCCTCAAGGTTCCTGGGTGCAAGGTTGGTTACTCCCTTCCTTACCAGCCTTGAAGGTCCCAGGCACCCAGCCAGCTCAGTGGTGAGCACAGAGTCCTGTCCCCAGCCCCAGCACAGCCCACAGCATCTCACATCACACCAGACTCTGAGGAAGTATATTTTTTTTAAAATACTTTATTTATTTTTTCTCTCAATACCGACATTAAAAAAAAAAAAAAAAAGAAAAAGAAAAAAAAATTTACAAAAAAACCCCACTATAAAACATTCAGGTCTCATTGAAACCGAGAAAAACAAAACAGCTTGCATCTGCATGCTGGCCTGTCTTCTCGCTCGCGGTGTCCATCAGGTTTTCTCTATGTCGAACTCCACAGGGACCAGCGGAGAGAACCGGCAGTATCCCCTCGCCGGCCAAACCGGGCGATTAATTAAGCAGCGCCTAATGGCTCTCCTCACCCTGTATCATACACTGTACAGCTGTACACCCAACCCCGACGGACACCCCGCGCTCGCCCACCATCCCAAAAGACTCCCTGTTTCAAGTCAGTAATTTCTCTTTAAAAAAATAGGATTCCCAGGGCGGGGCGAATATTTTGGCAGGGGTTTTCTCGGTGGTGCTGGGGTGAAAGAGGAGCTGTACAAAGCCAGGTCAAAAGTGCTTCCTGCTCCTTAGGAGCCCTTTCCTGGGAAAAAAAAACCAAAACACAAAAAAAAAAAAAAAAAAAAAAACCAAACAAACCCAAAAAACTGGCACGAGGCAGAGTGGGCCAAGAAAGTTAAGAAATATAAAAATTCTCCTGATGGAAATCCAAAGGTTTTAAAAAAATACAGCATTTGAAAACGAAGCCACCAAGCAGACTGCCTCATGCGCCTCCCAGATCCACCCTGACGCTCAGAAACACCTCCTGAATAAATCATCCCTGTAGAAAAATATATACACGTGCCTTCCTCTTCTCATTAAAAACCCTAAGGTTGAACTCAAATGCTATCGAAACCCACAGCTCTGCTCACGCTTGGCTCTGCTTTTGCACCCAGACTTGTGCTACACACACCCCTCGCGATGGGCTCGATCTTTCTGTATGTGCCCAAACCACCTCCCTCCCCAAAAAAATGTCAAGGTGCACCACGCCAGGAACCCCAAAACGGGCAGAGAAAAACCCTTATGGAGAAAAAACCCTAACGAGCTCTATATATATGTATTTAGAAAAAAAAAAAAAAAAAAAAAAAAACAAAACAAAAAAAAAAAAACAAACAAAAAAAAAAAGAAAGCTCCTCCCGGTGCTGTCCCCCCCCCTCCTGCTGCCTGGGGCTCTGCAGGCAGCAGGCGCAGGCAGGGGCTGCCTGCGGGCAGGGGTAGGGGGCTGGATGGGACATCCCCATGTGCTCCATTGTTTGGCACAGCCAAGACTCGGTTGTAGGCTTGGCACAGGAGAGTGGATCACGGTTGGATTCAGTACCGTGGTCCCAGCTGAGAAACAGTCCGGCTACAGGATGGGGGGGTGGGGGCCACCGTGGGCAGGAATGATCGGCACCACGGTGCAGCCGGAACCCCGAACAGCAGCAAGTACGAAAGAAGGGAAGAGAAAAACTAACAGCGGGGAATGCCAGATCCTGTGGAGTCCTATTTACACTGCGCCGGACCCCAACAAGTCCAGCCTCTCGTGGGAAAAGTGGCCTGAAAAGCAGGTGACATAAAAAAAACCCACGACGTGATGCACCTCCCCGGGGCAAAGGGCCCACGCCGCTCGCGTGTGTGAGGTGGAAAAGCTGGACCTCTGAGGAAAAAATAAAAAGTCTATCAGCTGGGAGAGCTGTGATGGGCAGGAGCCTCCCCGCTGTTGGTGCAGAACACAGGTCAAGAGGGATGGATGGGGAGAGGGATGGCTGGGGAGAATAGCTGGGGAGAAGGATGGATGGGGAAAGGGATGAATGAGGAGAGGGGTGGATGGGGAGAGGGATGGATGGGGAGAGGAGTGGAAGGGGAGAGGGATGGATGGGGAGAGGGGTGGATGGGGTGGGTTTTTGGAGGAAGGAAAGCAGTGTGAGGGTTTTTTTTTTTTGCATTTGAAAGTGCTGTGGCACCTCTGCTCCATGTGGGCCAGGTGCTGTGGCACATGCTTTTGGAGTATTGCTGCTTGGAGGAGAATCCCCGGGCTCTAGGAGCAGGGGAGGTGCTGCTTGAGGATCTGTCTCGTCTGGGGAGCTATTCTGTCTGGGAAGCGGATTTTGAACTCCACGATCAAGTCTCCTCGCTGGCTGGGGGCCTTGGGGAAGGGCAGCCCCTCCCCACGCAGTCTCTTCACTGTCCCTGGCTTGATGATGTCGTTGCAGGGCAGTGGGATCACCCGCCCATCGATGGTGGGAATGTTCACGGTGCAGCCGCACAAGGCCTGTGGGAAGAAGAGGGGACATGCCATCAGATGGGGCTGACACCCCAAAGCATCCCTGTCCCCCCACTGGCTGCTCCCCGGGTTAAACCAACTGGCCCTGCTCGAGGGATGCCCAAGAGCATCCGTTGATGCTCACCAGCACAAAGGCAGGTCTCTACTGGTGCCAGCCCAGTCTAACCACCATCAGCTGGGCTGCAGGAGCTGTGCAGGAGAAAGGTGACCCAGGTGAGGGATAAGCCAGGAGAGGATGCCCCATCCTCATGGGGGGAAGGAGAACCTTCCCCACCTTCCGGGCTCCCCAGGAGCCACCACCAGCAAATGCCCGGCCACTGGCAGCAACAGGACAGGCTAAATTTAGCCCCTTCCCCAGCCTTGCTGCTCAGCCTCGGGGAGCCGAAAATCCAGCTGAGATCATCGGATGCCTCCACGGTTCATCAGCTGCCGCCCTCCGGAGCCCAGCAGCTCTGCCTGGCGCTGGGGGTTATCTATAGCACAGCCCCTGTCCCGTCCCCACCACCAACAGCCCCTAAAAGTTACACCGGTGTGGGATGGTGGTGTGGCCACCACACAGCACTGAGCTTTCCTGGAAGCCAGAGTCCTGGAGGGGCTGGTCCCCATTACAGGTCTCGAGCCATTTCATGGGTGTCACCCCATCGTACCCCAGAGCCCATCAGCAGCCGGGGTGGTGGGTGCCGTGGCACCGCAAGCCGGCCTGCGTTAATGAGCCATGTGACGCGGGAATGCAGCAAGAAAATCCTTGTGTCCTTAAATAACTCAGACAGCTTTGGCGTACACGTGGGCAGCATCGTCTCCAGGCTTTCAGCAAGGGCTGAGGGAGAAGATTGCAGAGCGATGCTTCTGGAAGAGAGGGGGGGTTTGCCGGGGGTACAGCCTCAAGCTTCGTGGCGGGGGCTAGCACAGGCTTGCCTCTCTGAGCTGGGTCTTGGGGGCCCCAGCCCCCCGTCCCCCCCAAACACCCTGTAAATGGAGGGCAGTAGGATGCGATTTGCTGTTTCTGGGGTTGATGGGGGGATGTTCTGCACCTTCCTGCCCAGGAAAAGCCTCTGGTGGCAAAGTAGCAACAGGCACCAGGAGAAACATCTCTTCTTCTCGTGCTGGTTGTTGGGTCCAGAAGCTGATGGCTGCAGCTTCTGTGGCTGGACCAGGGCTTTGCATCATGGTGATCATGGTGGGACTCGTGCTGGAACCAGCTGGTGGGTTCCAGAGAGCAGAGAATAGGAGAGCTGGGGCCATCTCCTTGCACAGCTCATCTGCAGAGGGTCTCCTCCAGGGATGAGACATTCAAAACCCGCCTGGACGCCTTTCTATGTGATCTCATTTAGGCTCCTGCTTTGGCAGGGGGGTTGGACTAGATGGTCTTTCAAGGTCCCTTCCAACCCCTAACATTCTGTGATGAGCCTTTCTGGCTGCAGGAGGATACCCATCACCAGCTCCATGTAAGCAGTGGGTGCTTGGCTGGAGCTCCAGCAGGTTGGGGGGAAGTGAAGAATGATCTCCCCCCACCAATGCATTTCTGCCCTGTGCTTTCCCAAGGATGCCAAAGCCCTCCTGCTCACTGGTGCCCACCACCATGCGTGGTGGAGGGTTGTATGGGTCCATGTGCCTGGGGAAAGGACATCTGCAGCCACAGAATGGGAAGGAGAACAGGAATTCCTTATAGGAGCATGTGGACAGGGCAGGCAGAGGGAGGTGAGCGGGAGCGGGTGGTGACAGGGAAGGCAGACGGGATCTTAATGTTTCCTTCCTAGAGCCAAGATGCAAGAATCCGAGGCAATCGCTCCCCCGCCGTATGTCCTTGTTTTTTTCATCCTTCTTGCCCAACTTTGCTGGCATTTGGGAAAACGGTTGCTGAAGTAACACCAGTAACCACGGGAGCTGCCCCGCATCCTAGAAAGAGGTTTATCCCTGGGGATGAAATCACTGTGGGTTTGATAGCTGAGCGCTGTGCTGCGAGAGCAGAGCTTTAACTAGGTCAGCATTGGGTCCTCCTCCGCTCGCAGCGAAGCCGCG
>NW_010299445.1:1313-7057 GCF_000700745.2 Antrostomus carolinensis | reverse complement strand
GGCGGGGGACGTCACCACCAGTCGCGTCTCAGCCGGGTGTTTCGAGGAAGGTGATGCCAGGTGAAGGATGCAAAGCGGGCGGCTGCCGAGGGCAGGCATTCGGCAGGAGCCGTCTCCCTGGGGAGCCGTGTCACTCCTCCCTACCTCAGCCTCCCGCTGCCACGTGCACCTGTAATTTTAGGAAGGGACACTTGCCCCACAGGTCACCGGGGAAGCCCTCGTACACCTCTGGCTCCTGCAACAGACGGGTGGCAAACACCCCGCGCTGCCCTAGGCACCGAGGGGCTGGGACAGGAGGGTGTTGCCTAAAATCACAGAATCATGGAATGGTTTGGGTTGGGAGAGACTTTTAAAGGCCATCTCACCCAACAAGGAGCAAGGCCATCTTCAACTAGATGAGGTTGCTCAGAGCCCAGTCCAACCTGACCTTGAATGTTTCCAGGGATGGGGCTTTTACAGCATCTCTGGGCAACCTGTGCCAGTGTCTCACCACCTTCATTGTAAAAAATGTCTTCCTTATATCTAGTCTAAATCTTCCCTCTTTTAGTTTAAAACCATTTCCCCTTGTCCTAGTGCTACAGGTCCTAATAAAGTCTGTCGCCATCTCTCTTACAGGCCCTCTTTAAGCACTGAAAGGCCACAATAAGGTCTCCCTGGATCCTTCTCTTCTCCAGGCTGAACAACCCCAACTCTCTCAGCCTGTCCTCATAGCAGAGCTGTTCCATCCCTCTGACCATTTTTGTGGTCTCCTCTGGACCTGCTTCAACAGGCCTCACCAGGATGCTCTCCAGAGGGGTCTCTGGGATGGAGGAGGAGGAGGAGCAAGGAGCTCTCCTGAGTGCCCCAGCCTTGCTCCCCATGGCAGCAGGGTGCTGGTGAGGGGTCTCCAGCATGACCCCAAGCTGGGTCACAGCACTCACCACTTGCCAGCTCTGCCTGACAGCACAGTGCTATGCTGCTCTCACAGCAGCAGGAAACACTAAAGCTCAAGCTAAAAAAGGCAGACTTGGGAGGAGGAAAGGTGCAAGGAGACTGCCCAAGGCTATGGCCATAGGGTCAGGTGATGGAGAGGTTACACTCCATCACTTCCTGAGGTGGTGGCATATGGAGTAGGGGAGCTCCTGGAATCTGCTCGCGCTCCAGAGCACTTAAAGTACTTCTTCTCATGGAACATAAAAGCAGCAGAGTACCACCCTGCCCTGGCAAGCAGCAAGCTGGGGACGGCAACCAGGCCAGCAGCTCCCTGAGGAAGCCCAGCACATGGGGGAGGACAAAGACCAGACAGTCCAGCTCAAAGAGATGAGGAATTTGCTCGAACCAGCAATTTTCCCTTTTGTGACCTCACAGTGCAAACCAAACGCCAGCCCACATGCCCTGCTCACAGAGATGCCAGGTGCCCAGGACCAGCACTCTGGGGCAATCGTATATGGGGACAGAGCAGGTTTCTTTGTTCATTGCTCAAAGGGCAACTGCAGGCAAGAATCCCACCAAGCACGTGAACTTGGGCAAATGTGGTCTGGACATCAGCACAGCCAGCCTGGGGTTAATTTTACAGATAGGGGAATGCACAGAATGAAACATCTGAGATATGGCATGTGTGCCTCCATAAATAAGGTATCCTCTCCCAAGTATTTCTAGAGTGGCCAGGGGAGCCAGCCACCGCAGGAATAAACCTCTTCACTTTGCACCAGGAAGGAAATTCAGCTCCTGAGTCTGCAGGTTAACTTGAGCTGAGTTTGCTTCAGGATCACCCAGCCATGCCTGACCCATGTGGCTGCCCCTGGCCCCCAGTACTCCCAGTCACAGCCCCAGCTGGGATGCAGAGCCATCGCGAAGCTCTCCTGATTTGCTGGCAAGCTAATGAGCTCATGTTTCCCTACCTCAGGTCTGGCCCATTGAGCTTATTTCTATGAAATGCATGTAAGAACATAATCTGTCTTCAGGAAAAAATAAAAGAAATCAGCTCATTAAGAAGACAGACAGCGTCTACAGTCTGAAAGGAACAGCAAATGGCAGCTGCCAAAAATGTCAATGTTAAATGCAGCTGCCAGCTGGGATTTATTAAAAGGAACTCATAGAGCAGCAGCAGCGAACGGCACATCTTGTACTGGGGTAACCTCCCCTTCCTCTCCCACCTTCACCCAGCTTGCTGGCTCTGATGCATCCAGCCCTGCTGTGTGACCTCCAGGACTGGCAGCCTGCATGTGCTGGGTGTTGCTCACCACCTGAAAATTTCATTTATTTGGTTCTTTATCTAGGAAAGCCAGAGCCAAGGAAAACAGCTAAAGCATTGCTCAGGGAGGGTGAGGTACCACCTTTCTCTGCCTGGCCCTGCTTTCTGTGCCAGCGCTATCCTGGGCAGTAATTAAGACACAGCAGTCTCAGCTACAAGAACAAGCAGGGACCAGACTCATGCCACCCAACTTGGGTTTTCCCTTGTTCCTACAGGATCTGAGCTCTCTTCTACATGTGAATACACTAAAATAGAAAGACACATGGGGAAGGGAGAAAATGGGTAAATATCACTGTTATTGGCTCAAGAAGCAAGGTTTGTTCTGCAGGGACCACGGCATTTATGTCCTACACTTGACATGGAGGTTGAGCTCCTCCAAAACCAAGCATGAGCTGGCCTCTGTGCTCCTCTCTGCAGAGGTCTTTGCTCCTGTCTCTTGCAACCTACCTGGTCCTTCCTCACCGGTGCAGGACAAGGACTGACTCCTGCCTTGGTGCCATATGCCAGCACCCAGCACCACCTTCCACCCTGTGGGATTTCCCACCCATACCCACCTCTTTAAGACTGATGTTTGCTGTGTAGACCACATTCGTCCCATCCCTCTTGAAGTGTGAGTGAGGCTTGTCCTTGAGGATGAAGACGATGTCAGCAGGGATGTTGTCTGGGGTGGCATCACCTTCTTTGGGGAATGTGATTTTGGTTCCCTCCTTCCAGCCCCGTTTGATGACAATGTTTAAGATCTTGTCCTCAGTCCGCATGGTCCGGCCATCAGCATTGAGCCTTCTGCGTGTGATCTTCATTCTCTTGGTGGAGCCGTGGTAGATCTCTTCCAAGGACACCTTGAGCTCATGGATGATGGGTGGGTCTTGGACCTTCCTACGCGTGTGCAGGGACTCTTGGTGCCGCCGGTGCATCCCGTTAATGCCATTGAAGCCAAACCGGCCGAAGGCACTGAAAGGATCATCATCATCATCGATATCCATGTCTTCCTGGTCAAAGCCGTTGAACATCCGGGAGCGGCTGCTAGCGAAGAAGATGTCGAAAGGGTTGGAGCCTCCGAAGAAGGACGCGAAGGTGGCGTGGGGGTCTCCATGGAAGGTGTAGTGGAAAGTGTTCCCTGAGCCACCTGAAGAGCCCCCTCCGGTTTTGAGACCTGGAAGAGAAGGGGGAAGATGAGACATGAATGCTCCTTGCCGGCAGACACTGTGCTTGGACCGCAATTCCCAGGTGGGAGCGTGGTCTCTGCCAGCTCCAGGCAGCCCCTCCAGCATCTCCTGGGGGTGCAGGTCACCCCCTCCAGCCCAGCCACCTAACCCTCAACCCAGAGCACGCAGTCCTGCTCCTACACCCAAGCAAGCTCAAAATTGGCTCAGGCTTTGACTCTGCTACCCAGACTGAAGTGCTTCTTTGGTTCTCTCCACCCAATTCATGGCCTTTTCATTTAAAACATCTCCTGACCAGCCCATCTCAATTTTTCCCTGTGGGCAAGGTCCCTTCTGCCCAAATAGCCCTGTTTCTTGGGCTGCATGGACGGTCATGGTCCAGGAGCATCAGGCCCAGCAGGTAAGAACAAGCTTTGGGCTCAGCAAGTGACTGTGACCCTGGGTGGCAGAGCAGGTGGAGGTCAGCAAACCTTCAGGTCAGCACACAGCTCCCCACATACATACTGCACGAAATACCAGGTAAGCACAAGGTTTGGACCTTTTGGCAACCATTCCCATGGGAAACTCTCCTGTCAGGTCCCAGGCTGAGCCTTAGGTCACTCTAACTCCCCCAAAGTCCCAAGTGGCCAAGGTACATGGCAAGACACTCGCCCCCAGACCAGTCAGAGATGCTCTGGAGGTTATTTTGGATCAGGAGGGGTGGGAAGGGTTAAGCCAAGCCTAGCTCAAGGACTATTTTCAGGCCACTCCAGTGACAGTGATGGGCTATTTCTGACAGGCTGTCCCTCGTGCCAGCCCCCCCGCCCCGTGTCCAGAGATAGGAGGGGGGCAAGCACAGAGTGGGCAAGTTTGGGTGTCTTTTCTGACTGATGAAGTTAATATTCCGGGTGGGTGGGGAGGGCTTTCACTTCACCTTGCCCACCACAGCATGTAGGACCCAGAAGTCCCTCAAAACACCAGTCCCTAAAACATGTTGCTCCAAAAAACAGCATCTGATGGGAAACGAAAAGTGTGGGGGGCCATGGAGCACAACTGGTCTGATGCTGATGGGGCAAGGAAGGGGATGCTCTGCCCTCCCTCCTTAACTCGCTCTTATTTTAGGTGCCTTCAGGCGACGGCGAGTCCCCCTCCCTAATAGGTTCTACAGCCAGAAGGTTTCACCTTTAATCCCGTGACGCCAGCCCAAGCTGGGTCCAATTTCGGCGGTGTCTCTGGGGAAAGGCTGGTTTCCCACTGGAGACAGTCTCTTCTCATTTTACAGAGTGGCAAATCACCCTGCCTGGTGCATCCATCATAGACCTGACAGAACTGAGGGATCGAGAATTAACCCATCACTGGTTAATTCTGCTGGTGGTTCATTAGGGGATGCACCTGCATGATGGTCCCTCTTCTACCCAACAGCCTGTTCCTGCCAGACCTCCTGATCTTTTAAGCACCCAAGTCCTGGGCTGATTAATGCAGATGCTATTCGGCTGCTCTCCTCGAATGGGGTTGCGCTCTTCCATCTTCGACTAATAAGGCCGCCTGCGGTGGAGCGGCTCTCCTCCTCCTCCTCCTCCTCCTCCTCCTCCGTGCCAACCACCAGACAACAGCAGCCCCTTGGTTTCAAAACAAAGACCTATGACTTAAATTGGGAAAAGCTTTGAATCCTGTAGGTCAGCCTGTACCGGGGAGGACAGCAGGACCAGTGCCCAAACGCGGAGGGAATGTGGGCAAAAGCAGTACTTCTCTGCTGGGGTATTTAGCTCGATTAAAGGGTTGCTAACGAATTACCCCACGTATGACCCTGGAAGTGAGCTCCTTCCACTTCCATTTTCTCAGCCAGCTGCTGGGGTTTGGGGTGGAGGGCAGGGACAGCCTGGCCATCCTGGGAAGCAAGGTGGCAGGTTGAAAAAGCGGAGCACCCTGGGGAGGAGCAGGGCGAGGGGTGATTGCTGGCACCTGTGGAGCCTTTACTTTCCCCAGTTCTGTGGCTACTGGCCCTGTTTCAGGGGCAGGCATGAACCACAGGAACACCTCTATGTTAAAATGTTTCCTTGCCTATAAAAACTGATTTGGACCCCACACCCCTGCCTCCGAGCTGGCAGTGCCTGGAAGGTAAGGGGACTTACCTTCCTCCCCGTACTGGTCATAAACAGCTCGTTTCTTGGGGTCACTCAGGACATCGTAAGCCTCCGCAATCTCCTTGAACTTCTCCTCGGCGTTGGGGTCTTTATTCTTATCGGGGTGATACTTCAGGGCCATTTTCCGATAGGCTTTCTTGATTTCATCCTCGTTGGCACCAGCCTGGATGCCCAAAATCCTGTAATAGTCCTTCCCCATGACGGCGACGCTGCCGGGAGCCGAGT